>NW_013666492.1:48529-86189 GCF_000517525.1 Limulus polyphemus
TCGACAGTGAAAGCCTTAGTAACAGCTGTCTTACTGAATAAAGGTCGACAGTGAAAGCCTTAGTAAAAGCTGTCTTACTGAATAAAGGTCGACAGTGAAAGCCTTAGTAACAGCTGTCTTACTGAATAAAGGTCGATAGTGAGAGCCTTAGTAAAAGCTGTCTTACTGAATAAAGGTCGACAGTGAAAGCCTTAGTAACAGCTGTCTTACTGAATAAAGATCGACAGTGAAAGCCTTAGTAACAGCTGTCTTACTGAATAAAGGTCGACAGTGAAAGCCTTAGTAACAGCTGTCTTACTGAATAAAGATCGACCCTTTATTCAGTAAGACAGCTGTTACTAAGGCTTTCACTTTGGCAGTGAAAGCCTTAGTTACAGTTGTCTTACTGAATAAAGGTTGGCAGTGAAAGCCTTAGTAAAAGCTGTCTTACTGAATAAAGGTTGGCAGTGAAAGCCTTAGTAACAGTTGTCTTACTGAATAAAAGCCTTAATAACAGCTCTCTTTTAAACAAAAACTAAAAAAATATTTCCAGTAACACCTCCCTCTAAATGATCATTGGTGAAGTTTTCAATTCTTATAACTTAAAAAATAGCAATGGACATTTCGAGGAGAAATTGAACTATTACGATCCTCTCTTACATTAAGAAACTAACATTAAATACCGATTCATTTCCGTTGTGCTCATGCGTGTGTAATAGAATGTTAGCATATATTGTAAAAAATAAATTCACATTAAAAAAAGTAATTATTGCTGTTTCTTCGAAACATTTTGTTTCTAAATTAACTGTTATTAATTTTTTCGTTATTAGAAGAAAAAAAGCGTTAACTAACGACAAACCTCATTTTATGTTAATATAGCGAAACCATTGACGATATAACTTTAAAAAGAGGAGGCTAACATCGTTGTAGCTGCCGTCTATAGAGGCAAACTCGAGAGAATTATATAGCTGTGGCAGAACTATACCGACACTAGCGTTGCCTCTGGGTATTTGTCTAGATGGGTATATATTCTAGAGTGTGTTAAACACTAAGGCCCTAAAAACAAAAACTTTCACTAACTTTTTACGCTTTCTACTTTATCTCCTTATTATCATGTACCATATAAGTTTGTTGTCGTTGCGTAATAATAATAATAATAATATCGAATGTAGCCGGACTTTGCAATGAATAAAGCAACCGACAAATCACTGAAATCAAACTAACGGATGTTAATGTATTTTTAATCTTCTCTGCTACATAACCACGCTGTGGAAGTAATACAAAGGAAATCTCTCTTTAGGATTTATGGATATGGTAAACAGAGGATGGAAGAGTAGAGAATAAAATATATTGCTCACTTAGCAATTCAAAACCAAACCATAAATTAATGTAATTTACATAATGACTGAAGATACATGTTTGTTCAGATATACATATTTATATAAACTATAAGACCCGTATGGGAACGTGCTTTGTTTAGCATTGGAAAAATAAACGTTGAGTATTCAAATCTGATCTGTATCCAAGACTGTATATTACAAATTATCAGGGTTAAGTCTAACTAAGAATTAACCTTACTTATTTGAAATATTATTCGGTATTAACCACACTAACATTAACTATGCTGCTATCAACAGATAGAGAAGGTGGTTAGCTGATGGTTAAATATAATTTTTCGTTATTAAAAGATATTTTTCAGTGAGAATTGTAATGTACATGTTATTTTATTTCACGTTTAATATAATCCGAAGTACATAAGAAGACTTTTAGAAATGTCAGAGCCCATAATAATTCCACGATAATACTTTTAGAAATTGCAGGGTGGATCCCACAACCCTTGTAGCTTCGTGGCAACTTTTATAACGATAATAAAGTAATACCTTTTATGCACTAATTCAGCATTTTGTTAGATTATGAAAATATTAATAAATCGGTAAACTCAGTGAAGTTGCTTCACTAGAAACCAATATAAGAACAATACTAAGAGTGGAAATGAAACGTTATTTTCAACAAATATATATAAGTAAGATCCATACTGTACTAAAACCTAAACATGAAATTCTATATTTTCTACTGTAATTCCAATAATAGCCCACTACGTTTAGCCAGCTTAGGAAATTTAGGTTAACTTTTCATCCACATAGTAAGGTAAAAATGCAAAACTAATCACATACCGTATCTGGCGGTGTAAAAGATGATCCCATGTATAAGACAACCCTGGATTTTTTAAGCCAATTAAGTGTATTTCTTTGGAGTTCGGTGTATAGGACGACCACTATTGTCAAGTAAGTCTAGGATGTTACTTTTATAAAGACATTCTTAGAAGTTATTTTCAAACTGTGCTAACCTGTGCCCTGGGGTAATCAATAATTCCACAGGTGTTTTTTTATGCTCTTCAAACGCTACAGACATGTAATAAACAACTTTACAAAGCTGATCTCCTTTTCTAAAAAACAACTAAACCTTAAGATATAGTGATTTACTATAAAAGCATGTTTACAACACTAGTGTACGTTATAGAAACAAACTTTTTTTGATATGATATTAGCAATATTTTAGTATGGCGGATGAGATCAATACATTTCAATTCAAAAATGCTTTGGTTAATTGTAACTAGCATGGGAGATAAATGACTTCTAGTTATGAAGATTGTTGTTGTTTGTTATTAAGCATAAAGCTACGCAAAGGGCTATTTGTGCTCTGCCCACCACGGGTATCGAAATCCGGTTTCTAGAGTTGTAAGTCCGCAGACATAACGCTGTGCCACTGGGGGCAGTTATAATGAATCGAGACAAATGATACAATTACAAATATGTTATTGTAACGCAATAGGTGACACGATGTCAACCCACTTACTCAAAAAAGCAAACCAAAGTAAAATGAATAGCATAGTTTTGATTAAATATGTTATTAACCGGAGAGTTCTTACTGGAACTCTATTTTTGAACCTGTGTATAAGAGTAAAGAGTATTGTCTTATACACCGGCAAACACGGCAATAAATATGTTTATATGTACATAAAACATCTTGATCAATAGTGTTAATTAAAGTAACGTTAAAGAAAGACAGAAGAACAATGACCTACAAAACACAAAAATTGGTGGTTTGCTTCATATGCTATTACTGTTCGTTGGAACGAGTGGCCCCATTTAGTTCATTATAATATTAAGTTATTCATTACTGTTGTTGTTTTGTTTTTTAGTTAAACACTATTACCTCGTCAAAAGAGATTACTGGCATATAACCATTGATCATAGGTCGGAACCTGCTCATCTTTCAACATAAAATTAAATATAATTCTGTCACACTTCTCCTTTGATTAAAGTTAATATATATATACAAAGTACTAACAGTATTTTAACAATTGCATGTAAGTAACAACAAGAAATTACTTAGTTCAAAATGTAAAGTATAACAAATTTGGTTGTTAATAAAAAAGTCTTTGATCTTAATTTTGTTGCTAGTTTCATATCTTTTCTATGCCAGCTTTGAACAGACACAAATTGGAAAGCTTGTATATATACCGAAATATAATTCTGGCAATTTGTATATGTAAAAACATAAGTAAATATAAAATATTCAATGCTTCAATTATTTTTAATGAGCACAATCAGTAGGTTTTGAAATCTATTAACTCTCATATTCCACCTTTTTCATAATAAATAAAATATGTTATTCAGGTATGTTCAGGTAAAATTTAAAAAATCTTAGTTGGTGTTCTGCATATAGTTGGTTGACATCCTCGTAAACAGGATATAAAAGGTCATAAACTTGCACTGATTTTCTTTCTTAGACAAAGTTTAAATACCACATTGGTCACTCTCTAAAAGCTTATACTTGATTGCCCCTGTTTCTGTATCCTTTCTTACATGTAGTGAGGTATATATTCAAGTTGAGGGGTGGTACAGAAGTTTGTACACATTTGTAAAAAAGATGGGTAAATGTGGCGACAATCAGTCTGACAACCACAGACAAGGTGGATTTGTCTCTATGGGAATTCTAGGTATTTTCTGACTAGAGGAATGTTTGGATTCATATGATTGATGCATACTAGTAAGAGCTGTGACACTTCCAGGTAGAGGGGCCAGCATCTTTCTCTGATTCTATGGATAACTGGGGCAATCAAGAGTGTTCCTAGTTAGCAATAAACACTGAGACAATGTCTGGTGATTGAGTTGGATGTAGAACAAGATGCCAAAATCTATCCATACGTGTCCTTTATTTTTTTTGCCCATCTTGTCTGATGGCACTACAACTCGAGGTGCACAAGTATTCACACTTTTGGTGGATGAGGTAAGCCTCCCTTGAACAGTGTTCCAGATACACAGTGGTAGGCACAGTGGAATTAAGAACCTTTATGCACCACTATGTCAAAATGATGCCAAGAAGGTTACCGTGTGCTAGTGATAGTAAATGATTATCTGAATTATTCCCTAAAATGTTTACACAAGTTTCCTTGGAATAGACGGCTTTGGTATCAGAGATGCTGAGATTAGACAGTATGTTGTTCGATAATATATTTATATAAGTAGGAACGTGATGACTAGGACAGAGTTATCTCTAAGATGTATCACAGATTTAACCATATGGACAACAAAGCAGTCCTTAAGTGAATATGACTTTTTTGGAAATTATCTTAATACGTTGCATGGGTGCTCATTCCAAAACATGTCATCTCTTAATCATACAGAAAATCTCATTAACAAGCTCATAGAAGGACTGTTGAGTTGACCCATCTATCATTGCGAGTCTTAAGGGCATCATGTATTTTAAGAGGTTGTTTCTATGACAGCGTGATTTGAAGACTACGTGAATTCAATATCATACTATTCAACTTATGTAACACACTAGCCCTTTCAAGATGTTAATAGGACTTACATCAAAAAGAACTAGAATGAGAAAAGTGTCTCATCTATATGAATGACATATTGGTTCTTAGTCACATGTTTCAAGCTGCGACTCAGAACATGCGAATAGTATTCCAATGCATCAAGGTTGCAGGATTGAAATTCAAATCATGAAAAAAGTTTTCCCTTGTATATTTAAGTGGAGTTTTTCAGTAATATACTAGACATAGATCCACTAATACTGTAAAGATCGTAGTGGTCAAAGACTGGCCCCCAATCTGAGACCAAATAACAAATCTACAGCTTCTTAGGTTTTGTGCTGAACTACTGACAGTTAGTAGTTAATTGCTCCAAGGTAGTCACACAATTTTCTGAATTCACTAAGGTTGTATGTGCTTTGTGTGAGTGTAGAAAAGTGAACTTGCGTTCCTGTCTTTAAAGCAAATTTTACATAAAACACTGGAACTGGATTATCATAACATTGTTGAGAAATAGTGTAAACACTGCACCACATGCACTGCCTGCAGGAAACTCCAGCCATGTCTGAAAAACCTTCAGCAGATAATTGCCATAGACATAGTAGGCCTCCTTCATAAAACTGGGTAATCCTCACGTGCTGGTTGTTATTGGTTACTTCATCAAAGGAATTGAAACGTATCCACTGGTTAACATGTTAATGCAGTCAATCACTGATGTGTTGATCAAACAAGGGATAATGTGATTTGGAGCACCTTGAAAGATCTATATGGATAAAAAGACCAATTTTAATAGCTATTTGTTTGCAGAGTTTTATATAACGTTACGTCTGATGAAAATATATCATCCTCAGTCTGAGCTTTGGCTGAATGGGTAGTGCAGGTCGTCATGTGGATGCTTAGGAAGGTTATTAACCATTATAAAACCGACTGGGATGGGCACTTATCATATGTCGTGAAGCCATGCTACACAAATAAGCAACAATCAGCTGATGTTTGGATAAAAGTGCATATCTAGTGGATCTAATGTAATGTTTTTTGCCCAGTGCAGGGACAAGTAAGATGTAAGTGAGTATGGCTATGATAACTTCCTACAGCTTGTAAACACCTTGTTCTGGCTGAGCTGATCTGTGTCTCATATGTTAACAGTTCAATGATAGGAATTATAAGTTACATGATGTGTGTAAGTGCATTAAATGCAACACTGAGATAAAACTATGCCACAGAAAAGCCTCACAAAAACTGGCTGCTCCAGAAATCAGAGATGGATAAGCTAAAAGTAGAATGTTGGAAAAACAGCATCCCTCTGTTGTCGTAAGCTGTTATTCTCGAAACTTAAAGAGTAAAGATGTATATGTGCTAGCTACAATCATGATGAAAGCAATAGAACAGTTATGAGGAGAAGATGAAGAGACCAAAGTACTGACAAACCAGTGGCAATTTGTGATCATAGCCGTTATATGGTGGAGTTGATCTTACTAATCAGGTTTCATAGTCATACCAGGTTGCAATAAAAACTATGAAATCTCACAAGAAGTTAGCAGTTTGAACAGTCTCTTTATCTATCAGAAACTGGACTCATCAAAAATTTTCAAATTTCTAAGTGATGTTATTCCAGAATTGTTACTTGAAGAACAAGAAGTTGATGAAGCCAATTTATATGTAGAAAATTCGAAGAGACTCACAGATTTTATGGCTCCACTAAACTAAATGTACAGATGAAATATCGTGTCTGTTTCAAGAAGGGAAGCAGAAAATAAGGTAGATATTTATGTCCGAAGTGTTCACACAAGCCAGGACTTTTATTATTATTATTGGCGAACTTTATTACCCTAAACTCAGATACTGGTAACAAAGCCTGAATTTGTTACTTGTATTGTATCAAGTTTAATAAGAACAATATTTAACCACTATGTAGCTAGAAAAGTATATTTCTTTGTCGAATATTATATCAAGCCAAGTGTTATGAAAATTGAGCTCATAAGTTGAATTATAAAAGCATCAGAAGTCAAAGGGTAACAGTCATATGTTTTGAGACTGATTTGTTTAATCTTATGTTAATTTGAAGATTAATAATTCACCGTGAGTTTTTTGTTGATGTTTTTCTAATTTTGAGTTCAATTTTAGTTTCCTGCTCATTTTGTGACTTCAAGTTGACTGTATTTTGTTTCAATATTACATTATGTTTAGTTATAGTGTATGTGTTATTTTATGCTTACAAAACGAAGTAAGCTTTTGAAAGTTGTTTCATTCTTGTTTTCATTAGTCGACTAGATTTTTTGATTACAATACGAACATATGACAATATTCATTTGGGGAGTTCAAGATTTGGCATAGTAATGTGTAAAGCGGTACCTTTCTTTTTATTATCAACGTCACAATTAGTAGTTTGTAACTAAAGTATATATATATATATATATATATATAACTAGTTCCATGTTATTAACCAGTCATTGAAATTAAAAATACTATAAATGTTTTAGATTCTTTGAACACACAGTTAAATCATTTGTAGATTAGAAACACATACACCAGTATTTTGATTACGTCTAAGATAGACGTGATTTGTCAAACGATTATAGAAAGGTGCGTTTAGTTCATGCATCAGTATTTTTTCCTCTTTTTCTTCTCCACGCCTGTCGTCATGTGCTCAACGTCTAAGTCTCACTAGAGTAATTCTGACGGTGTTGAGCACAAGGAATTCCTTCTACTCATTCCCCTTTCCGGCCCCTGTACCAGTGAAAAACCGGAACTCTGCTAAAGGTCGCCTTAGTCGTTACTTTGTGTTGATGATGTCGCCACAGTGACCATGCGCAAGATGCGTTCAACGTAGCTTAACAAAATATCACAGAGGCATTCCTGCTTATCGCAGTCAAGACCACATATATTAACACCTACGTCGAATAACTAAACTTTTTATTTCTTTTTTTTTATGTCAGTTTTTATTAATACTTCATAGAGCTTATAAAATTGTTGGAAATTAATCAGTTTTGAGACCATGTGTAAAAAAAGGTATGGGAAAATAAAACAAGCACAAACGTAAGCGTATGCAAAGGAACGTATGTAAAAACGAAGAGGCACACACACATTATGACTACTCCTAGGTAGAGAACAGTTACACTGACTAAATAATAGCTTCTATTAAATATTACCACTCAACTTGATTGTAAATTAATTAAATTTAACCTCCCCCAACCACAGTAAAATGCTCATGTTGCTTTTAGATTGCAATAGATGGCGGTAGTGTACAATTCAATAGAAACAATGTGCAAAACAGAAATGTTACTTTGAGCCACATTGTTTTAAAATATTTATATATACATATACATATAAAATTGTATAATTCGAGGGTTCTTACAGTATATTAGAAAAGGAAGAGTCCGAGAAATACTGTAGGTAAGTCAGTCTGTTGTTTATCTCCAAGATTTCGTTAGAGTATATCGCTAGGGTGTTTATTCAATGAGGGTATTTTTGTTTTCTACACCATACCATCTAAGATTGCAAATTAACTGGAAGGGCATTTTTTTCAAAAAAGATTAATTGTTATTATTTTATTATATCATTAAATAAGTAATATCTAATCACCATAATACATAACGTTCAATGAGGTATCAGCGCTGGTTAATTCAGTGTCAGAATGTTGGCTTTTTCTGGTAGATCTGTGGTACAGTTTGATTTGTAACCAACATGTGTGTAGCTGTTTGGCTAATGATTTCTGCAAAATATATTTAATCTTGAACCAGCGCAATAGATACTTTTGGTTCAGTTTGTTGGTTATTTAAGAAACTTCTGTGATAGAAGGTCGTGATATTCAATCTATAGCAGCACCATCTTGAATGGCAGTCTTTCAATTATATTTGGCATTTCTGTGAAACAATATTTCTGAAGGGGCTAATCTTTTGATTCGGAAGTTCTGTGTTGCACGATTATAACATTCAATCAAAAGGGAAGACATTCTGGAGGCAGTCTTTTGTTATTTCTGGGACTTTTATATCCCGAAAAACAGACTCTATTTTTTAATATTGGAAACTCATGTGGAATGGTTTTGTCCAGTACAGAAAGTACTGTTGGTTTAATCTGTTATCTTACCTCATGACTATGTTTACATTCATGTAAGTAAATCCTATACATTATAAGAAAAATATGTATATATAAACCTTAGCGATTAAAAAACGTCAAAGGAGAACACGAAAATAGTGTTATTTTCATAAACAAAATTATCTAAAATTTATACATATTGTATCTTATTTTATCAATATTTCGCAACCTCAAGATACGGGAGTAAACTGTGAGTGCTTTTCAGTTTTAAACATTTCTTTAAGTGTAAAAGAGAAAAGGAGAAAAAAAACTCTACAAACAACAATAACAATAGTAATAATATTGAATTCAAGTACATTGAGCATTTTTAAATATACTGTCGATAAAGATCCTACCAAAATGTGGTTCCATCAGACAGCCAGTACTTCACAAATAAAGTCCATGATCGTGGATATTACTTGTCTGTTTTTTGTTTAAATTCATTTCCGCATAACTTCTATGTTAAATCCACTTTTAAACGGACTTATAAACAGGTTATACTCCGACCTTCCTAGATGTCATTGAGTCCCTAAAAAGGAATACAAATTGTGTTAGAATAGCCTTTTGATCAACTGCTTATTTTAACAAATATAGTAAACATTTTACGTTCATACCTAATCACCCATGCGATAGAGATTATAATAACTATAATAACTATTTTTCTCTCTTATTTTTTCATTGGATTTCATGAAAATTCGATGTAAACTGTTACAGAATTTTTATTATCAATTGTAAGATGGACACTTTGGATCAAATGCTTGTTTGATCAAAGGCATTACACATTTTATGCTACAATGTATATATATTATATTTAATTTTTTGTGTTTTGATTCTTTCTATCCGAGTTTGTTTCACATCCTTTTAGAAATCTCTTACGTAAAAATATAACAATAAGTAAACAAAAAATCTCTTCAGATTTTTGGTCTAAAAATTAGGTCGGGGGAGGGGGGGGTCAACTCTAGGGTTGGCCGGGTTAAATTAGAAGATCTCTCATATCTTCATCTACTTCTAAAGTGTTTTTTCAACCATAATTGATATTCACAATGTAGCTAGCTGGATGACGACAAGAATGCAGTAATTACATCATTTAATTCATAATCTGTTATTCAATGCAAAACAAATGCGTCATCTTGGCAAAATATTACGTACCATATGCTATGTTCATAACGATGTGCATTTGTTTATCTCAATATAATCAAAAAATACTTCGCGTATCCTTCGTGCTCCTGACATTCCGATCTGGCTGATGCAAACACAAAGTTCCACCTGATCAGAAATTGTAATGAAGCTAACCGCAACGCTCCAAGCGTCAAATTTGACAGAAAGAAGCTGTACTATTGCTCAAGTGGGCTACAGCACAAAAATCCTTTGCATCTATACACATGTAATACTCGCTGTTTATATGAGCAAAAGCTACACACATGAGTGACACCATCTCCAGTTTTGATTTATGAATTCAATAAACATACTAATTATCGAATGCTATAAGTCTTCCCAGTTTTAAAACAAGAGCATTATTTTGTTTCTTCCCTATATCCATCTTTCGAGTTTTCTCACACATTTTCCTCCCAGTGGTATGGCTGCGGACTTATACTGCTAGAAACAGGGTTTCGAAACCCGTGGTGGGCAGAGCACAGGTAGTCAGCTTTGTGGTTAATAACAACCAATAACAATAACCCACACATTTTATTTTTCCAACAGTTCGCCACGTCGACGAAAATTAGTTATCAATAAAACGCATGTGTACTCCCTATTAACATTGTAAAATATGAATTGTTGACATACACAGAAAATATAACTTTTAAAATAGCCTTCCTATTCTTGTATGCTCTGTGTCCTAGCATCTCCAGGATTTAATGTTAGAGAGACATGTAAACAACTTGACAAACGTAGAGCAGAAAAAATGTCTCAAGTATGTTGCATAAAAATTGTTAAAACTTCTCTGTATCAAAGTGATATCAATCAGCAATTTGGCGCATTAAAGGTGTGTGATCAATGTAAAAAATAATCTATGTAATAAAAAGAACTATGTGTGTCAGTTAGTCCGTGCTTGTATGCATGCTAGCTCAAGTGGAAACCCAGTATTCTTATTGGCTAATTGTACAGTGGTACTTTTACGTATTGTAAAACATTGTAGAACATGCATTGTTCTATACGAGTGCAAAACTATGACGTTTATGACATTAACTTTAAAGACAGTTACTTGAGTAACAAAAAACAAACACGCAATGAAACACATTAAGTTAATTCGTTATTTTCCAGCGGCTTATACATAACGCAATACCATTACATCTCAATGCAAATTCTAAGATGCGCCTAAAGAATCGACAACTAGACTTAAAGTTTAAATACACTTCGTACATGAAGCACGGGTTTACCCGCTGTATAATCTGTGAGAATTACTCTTAATAGTTACTGCCACAGCTTCATTCATTTCGATGTCCTACAGCTAACACATTACTTGAAAGAAAATATAGGTTTCAGATGATATACAAATGCGAGTTATAAAAATGTACTCACAAAATATTTACAAAAAACAACAACAAGAAAACATGACAACAGTTGATTTTTACATTGCTTCATACCATAATTTCAAAAATTCACTATTTTATAACTACTATACGTTTTCAACTATCTCAATTCAAGGGCCTAAAACCAACAATTAGGCCTAAAGTTATTGGTGTTGATGGACCAGATGCTTTGCTAATACTTTAGAGGATAATAAAAAAAAAAGGTGTTGATACCATTATGGAAGGAAAAAAGAAAAATAAGTGAAGTAGTGGCAAATGAAGATAGTTTATTTTTACACTTCTTGACACCATGATACTAAAAATTCACTATTTTATAAAGTCACTTTATAAAGAGTTTCATCAAGATAAAGTCTCAAGATCTTAGTCAAAGATGGCGATTGTCCAAAAAGACAATATAGTTATATAAAAAATGTCGTGTACAGAGATATGTTTCATTTGCAGTCATTCCAATATTTTTACACATATTCTGCTTAGTAGGTTTTTCCATTTTTGTCCAATTACATAACATAACAACAGAATTAGTTAAAGGATTTATCTATTTAAAACATATACCCTTCTCATATATATAGTATTTCACTTAATAATGCTGCATATGTGAAAAAAAATGTTTGGCTTTGGCTCATATGGCACACCACACGCTTCACATGCGGGAGGTCGATGATTCAATCCACTCTATATCCCCCTTTTCTTTTGCTAAACCGTGTTTTAGTAGACAAATAATTTTTAGTACGTACATCGTACGCAAAGCACGAGTTTATTTTCTTGCATAAAAATAACCTAATCTACAACCTAAGAACGAACATTTCCATTCAATGCATGTATTTCGTCATGTTTGTTTGTTTTGAATTTAGCGCACAGCTACACGAGGGCTATCTGCGCCAGCCTTCCCTAATTTAGCAGTGTAAGGCTAGAGGGAAGGCAGCTAGTCATAACCACCAACCGCCAACTCTTGGGCTACTCTTTTACCAACGAATAGTGGGATTGACTGTAACATTATAACGCCCACACGGCTGAAAGGGCGAGCATGTTTGGTGTGACGGGGATTTCGAACCCACGACCCTCAGATTGCGAGTCGAGCGCCCTAACCACCTGGCCATGCCGGGCCCTGCTAAAGGGGTAGATCTCAAGAAATACATTCAAAAACTGTTTAAAAGCTACAGATGAAAGTATTTGTTTTAAACCAATAGCAACGTTCGATTCTAGATAAGAAATTATATTAGTTTATTTTTTATAACGTGACACGCAACATATAAAAAGCAAAGCAGCACATCACACTCAGTGTACTGTACAGATAATTGTAGTTATATCATATATTTATATTGTGAAATCTGTCATTTTTTACATAAAATCAAAATAACACAGCTCGCCCATGGGAACAAGTCAACGTCACTTTTGTGTTTGTTACTCTACACTTCACCCACATACTTTATAACAGGTACTCCTGAAAACAAGGTATGTGTGTGTGTTTGTACCCTACAATGCATACTGCTAAGATCAAGGAAATATTTTGACCCCTATAGCTTGTATATGCCTTGAAAGTGATAATTCTGGGATCAAAGCTTTTGATACGGATGATAATTTATGTGTCATGCAAGTGCACGTAAATGTGTTACCATTTCAGTGAGATTGTTGGGATGTTTTTTAAACTACGATCATATGACATATAAGCACCCGACCCGCATATATACGTGCTGATTGGGCTTGTAAAATGTCTCCAAAACTTTGTTAGTTGCTAAGGAAATGTGTGAATGCGGTTTTAAAAGATATATATTCACAAAGCGAGACAAACAATGCAGAAGGGGAAAAAATTCTAAGAAGAGAGTTTTCAATGTTCTCCGTGGAAGCGGGAAAACTTGCACCGAGGTGTGTTTAGGAGACAGAAACGAGCCCCGAAACCATATTCCAAACCATCCAGGACCAATGCTCTAATCCGCGAAATGAAGTCTACTGGTTCGAAAGAGAACTCCTCAACCTAAAACCCAACGGAAATGAAGTTTGGCTTACCTCGTGTTACCGTTAACAACATAATAAACAAGATGATTTTAAACTGATAAGACATGTTACACATAGTATGACCAACTACAAAAAGGGGGTACGAGAGGGCACACAACATGTTAAAAATTTTTAATTTCTATTGTTGTGTTTGTGTTTCAGTGGTTGCAGTAAAAGCAAAAGAGACAACAACCTACAATTTTCTACGTAATGGCTTGTCACACTTTGTACTGTAAATGTAAGGGAAATTTTCCAAAATGATTCAAGATGGTTGCAGGATTCAACTAAAGAGGAAATCGAGTCCTAAAGTAAATTCCCAATATTTTCAGACGGTCGTCCTGATGCCGATTTATCACGAATAAATTCCTGCAATATGCATAAATGACGTGAATAAGGTTGCAATTCACCAGTACAAAAACGCCAGCCACTTCTAGAAACCAACAACTCTATTAATGAAAAAAAATAGGCAAAAGAAGCTGGAACCAACAGGCCAAACCCACCGCTGTAGCTTTGAAGGCACTACAGTTTATGGATAGCTTATGCACAAGAGGCATGAGACAGCACTGATAGAGCTATTCTCCAAAAAAGCCTCCTTGTGATTATGAAAAAATCGCACGATTAGACAATCCTGATATCAACTCGTTACAAACGCCACTTGAATTACGTAATGGTAGACCTTAACTCGTAAAACGCATAGTAACTCATCTTTCCTTCCACACCCTTATACACAGCAGTCTAAATTCCCTCATATTTCAAGTACATCTTTATGCTAAATGTGTATGTTTTTAAATACTTTAATAAATGATCTACTGATAATTATTATTTAATATTTAGTTACAAAAGTTTTCTATTATTATAAAACCTTTTAGAAGATCAATATGTCTAGTTTTGTAGTCTGTTTTCTCTACATGAAGTTCTCATGCAGAGAAATTTAAGAAACAGACATGTCTGATATGTTAGACTTCGTTTCTAATTCTTCAGCAGCTTTTGGCATTTAAACTGTAACTTTTAAACAGATGATTTATTTTCATCACAGTGAACCTGGCGGTGGTAATTTGAACACTGCAAGGTTTCATTACCTCAGATATATCTGTTTGTTTGTTTGTAGTTAAGCAAATGGGCTATCTGTGCTGTGCCAACCACGAGTATCGAAACCTAGTTTTTAGCGTTGTAAGTCCGCAGACATACCATTGAGCCACTGGGGGGGCAAATGTTTTGTAAGGCCACTGTAAATATATTATACTGGTATACTTGTTTCGCTATCATATTAAAGGTAAACAAGATTGCCTAGCAACATCACGGACTGTTTGATCTGTTGTCCAAACATTATGATAATATATCACTTTGAGTAACGCAAGACAATAGAACTAATGATTAAGAATTTAGGATGATTGTATTATTTAATAATGGAGAATACATTCTTCAAATATTCTCGATATAAAGATGGATTAATATATAGTAAATATATCGAAAGGGGTGTTCACATATTTCTTAAAGGTCGGTTTATCATATTATTCAACATAGAACTAGTACTAGTAACCGTTATTTAAAATTTTAAAGTTAATATATATATATATATATATATATATATTCAAATATATACTAACTTCAACATCTGGTTACCAGAAATGAATACAGGCATCTTGTAAACAATTAAACATTTATACTAAATGAGATCCAGACGTACTGTTTATTTTCTCTCAAACTTTACTATACACAGTCGGACTGTGAAACAAACTAGGTCACTTCTTTGGCAGCGCTTGTTAGTTAAAATGAAATCAAAGCATGCTATTTTTATATACAAACTCACACATTTAATTAATAAGTTCTCACAAAATGCTCAGACATATTGTAAACCATTTCTACTTTGCTTAAACTCTTGGGATTAGACACAGCTGTGACTTTATAAAGTTGCATATTGTACAATTCCTTTTTTCCCCTCTAATAAATTGAAAAAGTATGCTTTCAGACAGAAAAAATAGTTGTAAATCTTAAACTTAGGGCAGGTTAGTACCGTAATGAAAATAATTCTATCTCTATAAAGTTGTACCTCCAACCGATTTACTGCTTGAGAGAGCGATGTAAAAACACAAAAACACACACTGTTTACCAACGAGTAAATAGACGCCCCACCCCCAAGACGTCATATGTCAATAACAAGTACAGCTCAGTAAAAATCACATAATACAAAACCATCCCTGGAATTATCCACATTTTCACGATGTCGTATAGTTGGAAGACAGATTGGCTGTCAAGTCTGCAAAATTAAAAAATCGCCAAGTTACTTTTATTACCGTTGTCACGTTGGAAAAGAAAAGTTCATATGTTCTTTGAACCGCACCATTCAAAACAAGAAGTTGTGAGCAATATATTAAGGAACGTGTTTTTCATTACTTAAATCTTAGTTGTCGTTGTTGTTTTTTCTATTTTTCTTTTGGTGAATGTACTGATATTTACTTGAATTAACTATATTTTACTTACTATAGTTGAAACGAAACTTGATTGAAAGCAAGTATACATTGCATCTTTATTAACACATGAATCAATGGATCGAGCCCACTCAGTATAAACTTAATGGTGTCCATTATAGTTGAAGTACTACTTATTATATCTTATCAATATTTATGATGTGAATAACCGTTTTGATTGTGATTATAATATAACACGTGATGAAAATAACAGAAAGTTCCCGATTTAATGCTTTGCCAAAAGTGATTCCCAATCTTGCAATCTTTTCACAGTTGCTCTGTGATCACGGATATCTTCTTTGGAATCAACTGTGTTTCTTTTAGGGCAAAGCTTTCTGTGTTGTGTCTGTGAGGTTCGAACCATGAATTTTAGCGTTATAACCCATCAAATTTACCGTCGAGTCATTGGTATACCCGACAAGTTGCGCGAGTGTACGAACGGTTCCAAGATTTCGGTATTGTGTTATAGTATTAACAGTTAACATGCAAAAATATACATTTCTTACACATATTAGAATATAACTAGATGTACTTCATCAGGGTCCCCGAATGTGTTCTCTTTCGAGAGTAAATAAAACCAAAATTAACAGTAACAAATATTTATATTTCTTGCTTTTGAAGTTCATATGTCATGCTGCATTGTAGCCTACAGAGTGCATGATTATTCTCGTGATTCATGGCATGTGCACGTTTTACTGACGTCATGAAAGTACAAATTGCAACGTTAAGCATCCCTTACGTGACGTCATTTTAGTGTTTACTGATTGACTGACTGACAGACAACACACTACTGTATAATGATGCGAGAAGTTAAATCAGATGACCTCCTTTTCCTCTAAAGATCAATAGAATTTTAAATAAATCTTCAAATTAGTTTAATAAAAATATAAACTTCATATTCTAAAATATATTTTAAGGAGACACTGAAAATTCTAAACATTCCTCTAATACTTGAGTTTTATTTTTATATACCAACATCTCACATTTTTTTCTAAAGGTTTTATATAATATTCTATAAGATACTAAGTGCTAGTCATTATCATTTTTATGATTTAAATTAGTTTCGTTTTATAAGACATAATATTTTTAAGAGCAATGTAGTCTGAACGGCAGGATGGCTTACCTACTTGATAAAATAAAGAGACATGTTTTTACACATACTAACCTATAAAACTTTACAGTGGTTTTCCTCGATAGAGGAATATATTTCTATAGAAATTACAGTCGTGTCCACATTAATGTTTCCTTACTTTGTGACCGAGGTTCTGATTTTATGTTGTGTAAAAATGTAAAAGCAGGTTTATCAGACTTACCAAAACCGAGACTAATTTAATATTTAAAAACTTTAGATATTGGCATCCTTTATTTAATGTTTGTTACTGAGCACAAAGCTACACAATGGGCTATCTGTGTTTTGCCCATCCTGAGATCAAAACCAAAGACAAGTTATTTTATTACTTGTGTTGCGTGGGTAAATTTTTGACGGTCATAAAAACATGTGTTTAAATTGCTACGCAGTAGTTTTGTAATTTTAAAATAACTTTTATGGATCTGAACTTAACACATTCAACAGGAAATCTTTGTTCATGCTAACAGGGCACTGCCACAGCTTCCCCAAGTTCTGACTGTTCAATTCTGTGTGTAATTCAGCCCTTTATTAATAACAAAGATGAAAAATTTTTCAAATTCTATATGGCATCCTTGTTTCATAAGAGATTGTATATTAAGTTTAACAAGACTAACGTACTTAAATTACTTACGTTAGTCTTAATTTAATTACAAATGTTAACGCCCCCAGTGGCACAGCGGTATATCTGCGGACTTACAACGCTAGAAACCGGGTTTCGATACCCGTGGTGGGTAGAGCACAGATAGCACTTGTGTTGCTTTGTACATAATTAAAAACAAACAAATCAAATTTTAACAGGTTTTATTCTTCACAACAGTAGGGGGAGCTACTAGTGGATGAGAATTTTGAAGAACTTTTACAGTTTTATTTCTTGTTACGGTTGCAGAATGTGAAATAATTCAGTACCTTTGGCCCGGCATCGTTTTACAATCTTGTTGTATGGTTATTTCTTCTCGTAAAAACATATTTTCTATAAAATGAGGATATATATATAATGTTTCTTAATTTTTTATAAGTATTATTAACGCTGTTTAAGTTATTTATTAACTCAAAAATGAGTAGATCAAATGAGTCACTAAAAGAGAAATTTACAGCTACTGCATACATAAGAAAGAGTTGATTTTTCTGCTATGTTTGTGTTAACTGTTCAACCACATACTTTTCCGTTTTGCTTATTTTTGATAGTTTGGATTCCAGATGGTATTGTATGTGCGGTTATTTCTGTCAAGTTGGCTAAAGCCAATGATGTGATGATCGAACAACTTCTTTTGTGACATATTGAGTAAATATGCAAGATGTTATTCTTCAACATGTACGGAGTCACGTTGTGAGTGTTAACCGGTGTAATACATGGAATCACAACTAAATGATGGATATATTCGAGGCTAATTTAGGTCTGACGTATGCACCATATTTTCCTACACCCTACGCAGGATATACTTCCCCTAATCCCTCGTATACGACAGAAGAACAAAGATTCGAGGAAAAACTCACGCATGTGTTGAGCCGAGTACTGTAATCTCATCGGTTGACTGATGAAAGCTGGAACTCTTGAGTTTATTTATGATTGCCAGCAGAGGGCATAAGAAGCTGAATGTTTGTTGAAACATGAGTGGCGTGCCTAGCAAGTGAATTTGGATGAAACATATGGAAAGATCTGAACACAAGTAAATCCGAACGTCGAAATGTCTTCACAGAAGCACTACACTATAATTGGTGTAAAGTTAAAAGAGTTATCTAAAATCAAATAATGGTAAAATCAGAGACTCTCACAAAATAAACAAGTAACACTTACGTCAAGTATTTTAATAGGGTTCACAGTGTTAAGCAGAAATAGTGATAACCTTTGGGCACTTAATAATAAATACCAAAATTACAAAATAAAACCAAAGAAACATTATTTGGAGATCATGGAAACATTTTTTATTTTTACAAAAAATATATACAAAATAGGTGGAGAGTATTCATTGGACTGCAACTACGTAAGAACGTGTTCGTTACTCAAACTTCAGCGTAGTGGTGCTAAAAAGCTTGAAGGAAAGTATAGTAAAAATTAAAAATTTCAACTAAAAATATTAATCGTTTATTTCTAAGTATGCTAACACGAGTCGAAGTTAATGAAGTTATAATGAGACTATTTCTATTACCAAAAGAGGCATTCACTAAATATTTCATTTTACGGGATGTTTGTTTCTAGTCTAGAATGTTTATTTGTACAGAATGTATGTTAATATTTCTCTTTAGTACACGTAGAATTTCGTGTAGAAAAATTCCAATACAGCTGTTTGACTTGAGCAACTAACATGCTATATGCGTTAACTTTGTACACTTGTTTCAGGAGTTTCAGTTGAAGACAAAAAAAAAGTGAAAAATTACTGACTTCAGTGCAAGGATGTATTTCTATTAGTCTGAAGGAGATAAATTACTAGCTGTTTCCTCGGAAGGTTTTTATGTAAACACCTCTTCTATACCAAAGAAAGGATAGTGCTGGAAATAAACGTTTGTTACTGTAAATACTGTGAATTGTTATCTTCAATCTATAGGTGGAGTCTTTGCGCTGGCCGTCAAATTCCTTCATTATGAACTACGCAGCCCATGTAGTACGAAGATCATTTGTCAAGCTGACTGATCACCTGCGGACGGAAGGTAAAAAACCCGGTAATGAAACTCCGATATGCCGTCAACATGCGTGAAAGACAGCGGAATCTGCCTGCTTAGATCGAGATAAGGCACATAAGAATGCACCCCACGTATAGGCTCTCAGATACGATCGTTACCTCTGTATTATTAAGTGCACTTTTCTCGGACTAATCTCAAAATGGCTGCCGAAGTCGTTGGTTGGAGATGTAGAAAAGTTCACGATTTTGAATCACAATGGAAACTGAGAAGATAATTTATCTGTTCGCCGAACTCCTAAACTCGTGTCTTGCTATCCATTAGCCATCTCACGTTCACTTCATCGTTGTTTAAACAAATTGATGACCATGTACAAGACATGACTTAGTACCATGCACTCTGACCCTCTATTCCAATTAATGTCCCCACACCCTAAACCCCCGTTATATAAACGTCATCATTACGACCTTTCTGTACAACCTCCGTTGTCTGAGTTTTCTTAAGAAGAACGCAGCACTTAACACTGTTTCTGAAATACTTATATTATTTGTCTGTTTGTTTATGTGCATTTCAGCTTATAACTGGCGACTCGCCGGACCATTTGGCACAAAACTTGACATATACCCTTAGGACCCCGGGGAGTATCATAGGGATGGACATTCGGGTATAAACCTCCCATATCAACCCCGAGGACTCCTATGTCTCCTCCGTGAATTGTATCCGGTGAACAGCTAGAGTGATCGTCACCAAACCTGGCATAATAATCACAAACTCCTCTGGGAAGTGAAACCGGCGGTCAACGTCCAGATTCTAATATGTATTTCACTCCCCCCCCCGAGATAGGCCCCCTCTGGTAGTGATACCTAGGGTCGGCGTTCAGATTCTGACTTCTATGTCACCCATGGGGCCTCATGTCTGTCCCTTACTTTGAACGGGTACGTCAGCTAATACCTACATAAATAACCTTTTAAGTAAAAACATATAATCCTATTTTACGCTTAATTTGCAAATGGGCCCTTATTAATATACTTGGAAGCAATTTGCACGTGCTCTATCACTGTGCCATTTTTTCAGAGTGCTCATAATATTTTTATGTTAAATATTTCTGTTCTTTGCGGATCTAAATATTAAACATTTTCAAATAAACAATTAATCTACCTACCTTCAGATTTCTAGTTTCATTAATTGAACAGAAACACAAAATCTGGGGGAGAGAAACTTTTTAAGAATATACAACTCTTCACGATACTACGTATATACAATTAATTTAGTGTACATATAACGTATTTCATGGTCATGATTTAACTTTGAAAAATAAACGCATATTGTTTGTAGTTATGGAGAAAATCCCCGCAGCTTTTTCACATTGTGGTAAAAGAAAGCTATGAGTTTCTAGTAGAAATTCAACAAAAATTATTAAATTTTTTGGCTTGAGTATCATTTGAGGACATGCATAGAGGTTTGTTCGTTTAAGAGCTCCTTGCAAAGCTATACGGACTATCTGCGCATAAATGTCCCTAATTTTGAATTGGTAGACAGAATGGAGGGAAGACAGCTGGTGAGCTCTTGGCAGAGTTCTCCCAGGTTCCGAATACGCGCCGCAAAACGCCCGATATGCACCTCAATGAACTAGGTAGCATACAGTTTGCACACAGCTGTCCACCATCAACTTCTAACAGGTTTCATCATTGACAGTAAATTGCACGAAAATATAGTCACGTGAAAGTATTGCATGATTAAGTTATCATTACTTAAAAGTGACAACTTGATTTCTTGTTTTCCTTTACAAACTGTTTTGGTCCAATTAACATGTTGTTTATAAACAAGTTATTAATTACCAACTACTAAACTTTGGTATCTTACAAATTATTTTCAAGCAGAAAATAAAGAAACACCTTGAAGATTTTATAATTAAAACTACTTGAAATTTTATGTCATTTATCTCTAAAATATGTGTATCACCCAAGGAATATGAAAATACTGTCATATCATATAACAGACAAGATTTTACAATTTCATATTACTTTTGGTGGATAATATTTAACTCTATACAAGGTCGGGTGATTTGACCAACCTTGTAACCATCATACAAAATTAAGAAATAATTCTAAATTTCTGCTATTTTCTTTCTGCAATGGCTGTAAATTATAACAGTAAACCACTATTGTTGATCCTAAGTATTATAAAGCTTGTAACGGTAAACATCTATTTATACATATATTTTATTGTTTTATCGTCTTTCAAACGTGTGTAACTAATATTCCATCTATATAAATTTCAAATCATGTGGGGAACGTGAAGCTCACATTACAGTATCGAATTACATAACGCACGGACTACTCGCGAACGTACCTGTTACGTCTCTGGTCGTTTGTTAATTTCTGGTATAAATTCTTCCTGAAGAACTTCAGCAATACAAGTCCTTTCTTAAATAAAACTAGTTTATTCTTTCTCAATACAACTTTGCAATACACAGAATTTCCACAGTCACTTTAACTTTAAACACACGCTATAATTCACAACTATTCACGCACTTTAGTGACGTCACTACCGCTCACTTGACTCAATTATCTGTCTCTATATCTCTCTTCAAGCTGCTATCTGCAATTATTATCTCCGCTTTATTTGCCGGGCTTATATACTAAAATAGAGGGCGCTTAGAAAAGACTAGAGTTACCAGGAACAGTCATGATCCTTCTAGAAACTCCAGCGCGCATGCTTCCAGCGTCACGTGACTTCCGCTGTCGTAACATACCTCATAAAATTATTAGTAGTAATATTATTATTTATTTTACTTTAACTAATCTAAAAAGTTCTCAATTTTTACATTTTAGTACTTTTATAATGATAAATAAAGAATACACATGAAATACAAGTAATATAGTACTTACCTGGGTATTTTTTTTTCGCTGTCGACGAAACTTAACCCTACTTTATCTATACTAATAGTACTACTGCATTAAATAATTTTTATTTATTTAAATAATGCACTAAGGAACATAGAATGATAACATGCAAAAAGGAAATAATGTTCCATAACTATCACAATTTTTGGGTGTTCTCTAATTGTGAGACAAAAGCCGTTAGAAATTCAGCTAAGCTTGTCGATGTGTTTCTCGTTTCCCCTCGGAAGAAAAATGTACAATTCTTTGTATAGAAAACGTAAAGTAATATAACATTTGATAGAGAAAAACTTTGGTTTTCTATTGGTTATAAATAATATAGTCTTACATGTAAGAGAGAGAACTACTGGCAAGTTCTGATAGAGAGGATATGACAGGTTGGCGTGGCAAGAGGGGTCTGATTTTCTATTTTATTGCTCTGTAACTAAATAAGATTGAAAGCTACGTAAACTATGCTTTGCCTGGGCGACGACAACAATATAATAAGTAATTTACGTTAAATTTAGTACTTCTCGATAAGGTGTTAGAGAAGAAGGAAGGCTAGAATAATAAACGTCATAGTTCTCATACTAGGGGATATTGAGATTTTTTTTAAATATCCCCTTATAAAATTAAAACTTAAACCTTAAATAATACTAAACTTTGGTTTATTATCTACATTTTGATATCCAGTTTATTCATATACGTTGATAATAAAGTAGTTTAATTAGATTTTGAATATAACTCTGTGAAAGATTGTAACATGCGCACTTTGACCTACCCGAGGTGAAAGGGTTAAAAACAGATATTTTCATGTTTATTGGAAAAGCTGTTCATTTTGTCCTCTTGCATATTGTCCTATTTAGCTACAGCTGGTCACGATCATGAAACCTTGGATTCACATTCAGACAGTATTAGAGTAAGAAACGTCTTATTTCAAATATATAATATTATGGTTCACATAGTACTACATGGTGTTTCAGGTTAAAGGTGAACATAAATATTACAACCAGTTCTGTGGAAAATTCTATTGACAAATATCAGCAAAATTTCTTGAGATTTTAACCGAAACATTTTCAGTATAACAGGCATTTTACATTAGTAAATAAATAAAATTAATGACTTTGAAAACACGTAAGATAAAAAAAAAACTAAATTAATGCTACGGAAAGCCCATGACAATTTGATCGATGAATAAATATGTAATAGTTTTGTTTAACTGCTGAATTTCGCGCAAAGCCACACAAGGGTTCTCTCAGCTAACTGTCCATAATTTTTAGCGATATATTAGAGTGAAGGCAGGTAGTCAACAGCATCTACCACAAACTCTTTGAATACTCTTGTCAGAAGAAACAATGGGATTTGACCGTCACTTTCATAATACGTAGTGTGAGATTTTATTTTAATTTTCTGTCGCGGTAACCAGACGATAGCAGTCTGGCTCGCTAAACGTTATGTCACATATAACAGAGCAAGAAATATTTTCCACTGCCATATATTTCATGGTTTAGCGATAACCATAACTTATTTTAGATCAACTGATTAACTTATTTTTCAAGGGTGAAATTCAAACTTGTGTAAGGAATGTACATACTTTGAAGAATTAACAGAAAAGTTACTAAAAACATTTTTCTATTTATACAGGGTTATGCAAAACTCGCACACAACCATAATGTTTATAAATCAAATTTGTGTTTCACTGGCTGTTTCTTATTTCGTTTGTTACATCAATTTGTTGAGACGTTATTAACTTTGCAAGACCGCGTGGATGTGGTCTTGTTGTGACCTTGTGTTCTCATAATACCTGCGAGCAACTGAAAGAGCAGAAAAACCATGATAGTGTGCAACTACTATTATTATTACATTTTTTTTCTAAAACTACAACCTGAAACTTCCAAACTGAATATATAAGTAAAATCCGATGTAGCTAACTGTTGTTTATATCATATATTTCCGTTAAAATCGCGCCAAGAACACCTGTAGACGTATTAAAATTGCAGCACCCCCCTTCCGAGTACTATAAAGAAAAGGGTTTCATTGTATACCACACCAGATCTTCTTTCACACTTACTTTACACAATTACGAATGTCACAGTTTTAGATCCTTTTATGGGAAGAAAACAAAGCACAAACGTTTTTAAGAGTTTATGTTCGATTAAACGGTCAATAGTTTAGTTTGGTTGTTTTTAAGCACAAAGCTACACAATGGGCTGTCTGGTGTGCAAACCACGATTATCGAAACCAGTTTTTAGCGTCGTAAGCCTGCTGAATTGTTTCTGAGCTACTGTGTGAGGAGGGGACTCAACGGTTGACAAAGGAAAAATATATTTCAACTGTTTTTTCACTGTTTAAAGTTTAGTAGCATAACCTTGTAGTTCATAACATTACTAATCAAATATATGTATAACAACTGTAGCACAATTGGCTCAGAGATATAAAAGTGAGGTATTAAAAATTCAACTCTGATATGTAGAGTAAACACGAGGGGCTGGACATGGAAAAAGACCAAAAAAAAAGGTCACGAGAAAAATCGCCGCTAAAAAGGTCAAACATGTCTCTGAACTTGGGAAGCATTTACCGAGTCAAATTGAGTGTAAGGTGATTTTCATGCTAATAATATTTCCTCTTACAATTTTTACATTCCATTTGCATAACGTATATAACCACTTTAATGTATACGGGCTCGGTACATTTGACCGACCTTGTAACCATAACCAAACTTTACAAAATAAATCTGATTACCTTATTTTTGTAACAGACAATTACACACTATTTATTCTTACATCCAAAGCTAATATATTTTTATTCAGTGTTATTTATTTATCTATTTTTTACAGTTACACTTAGACCCACTCTCAGCGTATGCATCGTGAAGCCCTTTATTACGTACGACAGCTTCGTGTAAAACACGAACGTCGAATTATACGATCATGCTTCGTGAAGTACGCGTGCTTACACTAGGATTTTGTATATTTAGTTTCTTTTAATCTTATTTAACCTAACAAGTTTCTCAGTTTTATTTTAGTTACAATTTATTGTAATAAATAAAAAAAATCACATAAAATACAAGAAATATAGTACTTGCGTCTGGAATATTGTCATTTTTCAAGTTTATGTACTCGTAGTCTTAAAAACAAATCAATTAAAAAAACGCAAAGCCTGTTTTCTTTTCTTTCTTTTTTTTTGTTAATGACTGACGTCTCACAGTTTTTTAATCTTAAATATGTCATGCACAAAAAATAGAATGCCCTAATCCTATAATTAATTGCCTTTCTAACTAAGTTATATCTAATTGATTCAATTGGTGGAAAACAAAGTCTGAAAACGAACAGTAGAGCCATGGCAACAATTGTAAACATCATTAATGAACGTTTCGAAATTGCAGATATTCCATCATCAGCACATCTATCTATGATAGTAAAGAATGGAACAATCTTTAGTATAATGACTAATATAAGAATATAATTTATAGTATTAGGAAATTAAGAAACTTTCAACTTAAAAAGGTGAGCTATTTGAATAATGCAATGAGGAAAAATAGTTGGAGCTTCTATTGAGGCTTGAATTTTCATTCATAATGTGTAGACTTTCTTTTATCAACCGTTCATAATCATTACATCCATAAGTTCGAGTTGAAAAGTTTTCTAAGGAAACGGGGTATTATGACGTTTGTTGTGAGAATAGTGGCATACAATGAAACTGACAATGAATTTTGCAAAACCAATTATCTCAACACCTTACCGTTAGAAACAATCCACTATCAAATGTTATACAGAATTATTGGTATTTTTGGAAAGACAGGATATGATAAGAAGGACGTGTCATATGGGTTTCACTTTATTGCATATATCTCAGTAAAATAAGAAGCTTATAGGCTATAAACTGATATTTTAGCTTGAGGATATCTATAGTATTTGTCGTTCGTGAGAAACTTAGAAGATCGTATGGAGATAGAAAAAAAATTAAATGGGTAATTTAGAGCGAAGAAATATTACAAGATACAGATGAGTGAAGCTTGGAAGTGTATGAAAATATTTCCTTTATAAATTAAGAAATTAAATATTTTGTAGTGTTAATATTTGAATTATAAACTGTGTTTTGATGAAAGGTTATTGAAATACATTAATAATAAAGTTGTGTAATTATATTTCTGAAGCAAGTATGTAAAACATCATAACATGAACATTGATACAATCCGTATACAATATGCATCCTTCATTATTTAGTTTAACATTACAAATTAGGCATCGCGAAAAATTATTTATATGTTTATTTGGTGTGTTCTAGCGCAAAGTTACACAATGTGTGACTGTCCACCATGAAGAATCGAAGCCTGGATTTTGGCATTGCCAATCTGTCAACTTACTGCTGATCCATTGGAGAATAAGTTATCTACCTATAATATTGTCTTTTGTAACTTTTTAGCATTCCATAAGATTACACTATTTAAAACATATTTTACTTGTAACTGATTTAAAAAATGTTGGTAATTCATTCAAGTATGCTTACTCTTCCGTCTTAGCAACGTGCAACATAATATTATAATACACTTTTCTGAATTATTTACTTATTTCTAAAAAATTGGTTTTGTTCCCTAAAATAATTTATCACTACTTGTAATTATTTGTTACAAGATGAGCCGACTGGCATCAATCTTGTAGATTTTAAGATTGATTTAAATACCAATAAAAGCGCTAATTACAGAGAACTTGAAACACAAGTCATTAGCCTATGTACAATCCAACTGGTGTCAGAATTCTAAAAAATAACTGAACCATGATAGTTTTAGTCAATGAGAATTCGAAAAAAAGTAATTAAATCAGTACGTTATTGTACGTTCATGCAAAAACCATCCCTACTATCTTGCTTGCATTGTTTTTGAAGGATTGATATTAGCCATCCCTACATTTACTTCTTTTTTTGGAAAGTTTTTCTTTACTTGTCTGCTTGTTGTTTTTTAGTGCAGTGTTTAATAGACACAGGAAGGTTGTATTTATAACCAAGTTCTAAATACAATGAGGTTCCAACTGTAATATTTATTGTTTAACTATTATTGGCTGGTAATTCCTGTTTCACCCTGTACTTAAGCATTTTAATAAAGAAACATCTAATTTCTGTAAGAAAGCTAACTTCAAGAGGTAATGATAACATCGTTTATACTAGATTTTTGTAATTACTACTAGTTATTAATAATACTTATAAAAGTGGATACTCCGTTTGAAACTATGTCACCTCAGGGAATTTGGTTGACACTGTTGTTTAGTTTTTGAGTTATCATATCATTAAAAAGAAGAAGAAAGAAGAACCAGAAATTCAAACTTTTTTGCTATGATATTTACAGAAATTCCCATAACTTACGACTCAGTCATTACATAGATATTGTTATAAAAGGAAACACTGTATAGTATTGTAAAGTTCTGATGAACTATTGAGGAGATATTTAAAATACCATTTCGATTAACAATCCATGCCATCCCAACATAGGCAATGCTACCGCCTGCCTGATACTTAAATGGGTGAAAAGTGAATAAGACTCTCTTCACTAGCCTAAACTCTGTTACCACATCCTGTTACAGAACTGAAAAGATGCAAGGAGCCACAAAGAATAACTAGAGTTGATACAATCAGAAGCACTCTGTCATCTCTTTGATTTTCTAGCAGTTCAACACCTAGATGCTAAAAAGATTCCTCTATGGTCACTCTGAGGTTAACAATGTACTTTGGTAACCCATCACACATTATTTTTCTTAATTCATATAAACCAGTCAACTGTCCACGAGTATGCTTGTAAAAAGATTATGTCAATCATTAACAAGCTGTAAAAACGTTGTGATGTCAACACTGATAGATCATAACTCGGAATACTATACACAAATCACATACTACACACCATCTTGTGTAACCACACGATCGACATACATGCAACGAAAAAATATCAAAAGCGAATAAATTTACAACCAGTTGTCAGATGAGTAGCCTTACTGTTGACAGAATAAATCCAAAAAAGAAAGAAAGATACATCTCTAAAACTGAGTCGATACTGTGTACTGAATTACTGAAATCAAGCGAACAAGGTTAAGGGTATTCATTGTGAGCAGCTGTGAAGAAAAACGTGATGAGAAGTGAGAAAGGAGTCTAATACTTAGTTACAGCCATAAATAAACTAGAAAAGAAACTTTCACAACATAAATCAGCTAAAGAAGGCAGTGACAATGGATCTGACCCATGACACAAATTGGAAACAAAGGAAAACAAACCAAAGCTCTCAATACAGAATAGATTTTCTAAGATCAGAACCCTAAAAATAAAGTATATGGAACTGTTACAGTTATAACAACGATAATATTCTAAAACTGAAGATTCCTCTACTAATCTTTGTACAGACCCCTCACTAGGTTTAGTTATTTGACAAGTTAAAGAACTATAAAATATAAAAATTACGAAACTGTTTAAAGGAACTTCACAATTTAAGACAATACTGTAATTCTGTGACTATCAAATTATATTGCTATATTATAAGTTGTTTCTTGTAACAAGTTTAACGAGATATTGCGTTGTTCTGTAACATATATTTTGTTGACTATTTTTTTCTAATTATGTGTTACAAATTAGGTCGATAGGTGCCATCTATGTATTGTTTTTTGATTGGCAAGTATTAGTAACAAGTTTAACGAGATATTGCGTTGTTCTGTAACATATATTTTGTTGACTATTTTTTCTAATTATGTGTTACAAATTACTTCCATAGGTGCCATCTACGCATTGTTTTTGATTGGCAAGTATTAGTTAAGATACTATATGACCTAGACTTCTGTTAGAGCATTTAACAGAAAATTTGAAAACATTTTTTTTTATTGTGGTTAATTATATAAACGTAACCGTTTTACTTCGTATCTATGTATATATGTTGTTCTCATTACACCGAAATTTGAGCCAATATATCAATGCATTCCATACTCTCAACGCTAAAGCACAAACACCTATTTCTTTACTGTAAATATAACACAACAATTAACTTTAACATTCAAAGGAAATGGAGTAGAACTCTAATCCATTACATCACACATCTCAGGTTAACTTCAGTTAATTTTGCTTATTAATCTTTAATAGTGTGGTTTACTGAACTAGACATTACAGGTTTTGCCACAGTTCAGACAGATACGTGATCACTTTGAGGACTGGAATGTCCACATCAGAAACTAAGTTTTAATGACCACCCTGATGGTCTGTTTCTAGCAACCTCTTTATTCCTCTATTTTTCTGTTTCGTTAGAATCAATTAATTTGAGTTTCCAGTTTTATTTCACACTTGAAGCTTATAAGTACAGGTTAAAACTGATAGATGTTGTATCCCCTAACGCTGCGTGGGACTAATTTACAGACATTTCTTTTACTTTACCATGACCATGTAATATTTTGTACTTTAAGGCTTATCTGTCTCTCGAATAAACTAGAAGCACTGTCTTATATAATGTGTGTGTATATGACTCATTTCTGAGTCGGCGCAATAAATATATTAACTGACAACTTAATAATTCGTATATAAAAAGGAACTTTCATGGGAAGGCTAAACAGACATCGTGAAAGTTCTTGAATACTGAAGGAAAATTTTTTACCAAAAACAACAACTTATGTGGAAGAGTACTGTAAAAGTCGGAATGATTTAAAAGATATAAATTAATATGTTCCAATGCGATTACTTAAGGAATAAATCAAATCTTTTCTTCGTATATCTGGTAGTAATCGTAATCTGAAATCGAGCGTGTGAAGTGAAAAAGAAAAAAAAAACATTTATGTCGTTATTATGAAAGAAACCCAACATTTACCACGTTCGCAACCATGTAACAACTTTCAACGCACGGCTAGTCATAGAATGAGTTCCTAATAATTACAGTGATATTTAGACCGTTAGTTTTCCATAAAACGGCGGTAAACAATAAAACGTTGAGTTGCCTATACGTAATAAATTATATTAAAGTAATCGTAAAAAACTAATATTGGCATTGAATATAATTACTCTAAGCACTAGGAGTTGTCATATATAATACCTACCAGGTTTTAGATTATTTTGTACTTGCCTGTTCATCACGTCAGGTGATTCTTTTGTGATGAATATTTAGTTTGTAACAGAAATGGAGAGAAAAAAACAAATAAACGGACTAATAGAAAGTATCCACGTGCATGACTGTATTACTATAGTAACAATTCAATGATCAAACAAAACTCAAGAACCCTGTTTTTCCTCTCAATGAAGACTTTTTTCTATTACACCTCGTTCGTTGAAAAAAAATTAAAGTTATCAATGAAACAGCTAAACTCATTGGTTACGTTTAAAAAAATAATATACAGTCGGCATTCCATCAATCTGAATACTTGGAAAACAAGTGTATAAAGCTTGAGAGACTGAATGCGGCAAGCATTTTAAACACAATAATCATATACACAACATTCAAGAAAAAACTTCAATAAAACTACTAAATCTTCACATGCAGGCTTTTTTTTATTCCAGTCACTTGCAAATGTATCTATAAATATAAAAACCTGCTGAAGTTGTGATATTAACTAAATTTACAATAATATTAAACAAGAGAACAGATGGAAAATCATAATTCATGATGAAAATATTTTAGCAAACTAAAATCAGTAATCAGTATAGTGTATCATGATAATCTGATCTTTCTAAAAGCAAGAGAACACCTGCTAAGTGAAAGAAAGACGAAAATATGGAGCTTACAAAAACATGGTAACTAATGCCTGGAACGGCCACGCAAAAACGAAAATACCGGAGAGAAACTTATACCGACTCACATATCAACACTGAATAGACCGACTGCAACGTTATATGGTCCAGCTTCTTCGTCTTGTAGTGGACACTGTGGTGATAGTTAGTTCGCATCAGCAAGTTTTACACAAATCTTGAAATATGCTTTTGATATGGAAAGAAGAATGCCTCAAAACGTTCCATGTAGCCTAGCAATAAGTAGGCGCTCTACATTTCATCTGCCACTCTATTCCATGTAAAAAAAAACAGTGTGGGAATATCAATGCCAACATTACACGCTTGGATGGTGGAGATCTAATCTGTAGTAGGGAAACTACACTCGAATAAACTTGGTGAGTGACAGTTTCCCCGAATCGTTGTTATAATATTGTTTAATTTTTGACGCAAAACTACTCGAGGGCTATGTGCACTAGCCGTCCTTAATTTTGAAGCGACAGATTCGAGAGAAAGCAGATATTTAACATCGCCCACTGTCAACTCTTCAGCTACTCTTTTACCAAAGAATAGTGGGATTGACCGCCACAATATAACGCTTCCATGGCTGAAAGTGGGAGTATGTTCGGGGATGGGTTTCGATGCCGCGACTTGCAGATTGCCCTAACTACCAAGTCATTTCAGGTTCCCTTATTCTAGATAACCAATCCTTTAAATAACTGGTTAAGGACTTAAATGTTACAATGAAACTAGAAAGAAAAAAAGCCATCATGGGTATGATATTTCTAAGTGATCCTTCTAAAATGATGTATACAGTTTGCAATGCAATAATGGAAAATGAAATCCTTTACGGTGTAAAGTCATTGTTGCAGAATCACGTTCCCATAACAAAAGAGGTTCAGAAAGCTTACTACTATGTCACAAGTTATCACCAGTTGCAGAAAATTAAGTTATTCCATGTTTAGGTAACCGTTTCCACACAGTCAGCCGAAGCTGGTATCTGGTGTCGATTAGAACTCTTCGAATTTATATCTTAACGACGATTCTCTACATTATAGGCATTGAAAGATACCTCTCATCCCAAGGACTAAAAGATGTACGATATAATATTGATTACTGACCCTGTGGGCATCTTTCGATGCTAAACTAAATAACTGTTCAGAAGGATCTCAAGCATCATGTTCGTTGTTTGAACTGATAGGTACATTTAAAAATGTCTGATTGACATAAAGGATGCGATGGCGTACAAATTGCTTGCATCAACCTAATTAAAATACACCAGGCTTTAAAAAACTATTTTCCTCCTTAATAGTATTTCAGAAATTATGCAAAACCAATTAACATTTAAGAGGTTTTTCTGTCGTAATATGAGAGCATAGTAAAACGTTTTTTTATTGTTTGTTTATTCTTAAGCACAAAGCTATATAATGGGCTATCCGTTCTGTGTCCACTACGGGAATCGAAACTCTGACCTTAGTGTTATAAACCTTCAGATTTACCGTTGAGCCACTAGAGGGCCTAGAAAAAACGTCACGAAAAGTACAAAAACACTTGTTCTTTACAAACATGAAAGATGGCAGTGAAACAATTAAAAATCCTCAGAAAACAAAGTAAACTTTGAAATTCATGCCTCAAACAAATATAAACTGCAAGCAAACGTTTGCATACAAGTACAACAATACGAATATTTTTTTTTGTCATGATGCTGATTACTGAATGTGTGTGGTGATATTTGACAAGTTATAAACATTCGGAAAACTGATAATTCATGTATTCCACTAAATAAAATTTAATTTCTATACGTAATGAAAATACGTATACGTTTTGGTCTGAATTTACACTGAATCATAATTTCCTTGTTTGGAATGAAAATATCCGGGTTACCCAAGGAGTGGGTTGAAAAATGTTTACTTCTGTGTAAACTTCGGGATCGAGACGATTCGTTTGGTACCAGTTAGAAGTTGGTGTGACCAGCGGTTTTGGTGGAGTCACTGAATCTTATTATGTAGATGTTTATCCTACAAAGCCTTATAACATACTAGTTACTTATAGTACTAGACATTTTATTAAAATCACAAAACTCAGTGTCCTCGTTAGTCCTTATGTCATGTCATAAAAATAGCTAATGAAGTGTAGAAGCTAGCTCAGTGTACCTTCCAATATTTCGGAGCGGATTTCATTGTAAGAGCCCCCCCCCCCCCATCCAGTGGCACAGCGGGATGTCTGCGGACTTAACTGCTAGAAACAGGGTTACGATACGCATACAGCCCATTGTGTAGCTTTGTGCTTAACTACAAACAAACAAATAATTGTAAGATAGAGCTCCAAAGTGCAGCGTCAAACATATAATCCCTTGTCGCTCTGAGATAGTGATGTGTGTGCGTCATAATCATATAATTTACCAAACCCTTAAGCACGAAACTCCAGAAAATCCCTTCCCAAATTCGTTTCTATCTCTTATTTATCTCCAATTGATAGGAACGTACACGTATCTGTGGCATTGAATCTTTAAAACATAAAATATGATATTTTTCTTGATGCAGATGTTAGAATTAATTACAAAAAAAAGAGAAATATCTCTGATCTTCTGTGTGGGAATTTGGCTTCTCCCTCTCTGTCACGGAATGTTTAACTCACGTTGTCAATAGCGCTTATGTCGTGCCCTGTACACGGTCCAGTACCGCCTCCTCCACAACCTCAAATAAGGGTATCGTTGACAAGATTTATCATTGATTTCACAACACAGCTGCAAGACACGCTCCAAGAGCTGCTATTTAAGGCCTAAACAGCTAAGCACTTGGTAATAAGGTCGAAACTAAGTGCTTAAATAGTTCCATTTTTTATTATTCTTCTTTGTAACGAACGGGCTTTGCAGGAAATATTCCTTAATTATTTTTAAACTTCACTTTATATACTGAGTAGAAGAAAGACAGCTAGTCAACAACACAATAACCGTCTGGCCTCATAAATAAAACCATTTACTTAATAACGATATAGTTTTTAGTATTATTTCTTTATACATATTATGTGGGGGAGGAGGAGCTGCGTGCGTGTGTATAAAGGGAGAGAAAGAGAAAAACAGTTTGTTCGAAATCTACTTAAGCGTATATGTAATTAACGGAATAGTTTCACGTGTAAATAACATAAGCGGCGTTTTAAAACTCAAAATTAAATTATTTATGTACCAAAAAACTGATGAGTTCATATAGGGAGACTCACTACCTAAACATAAGATCATAGACTAGACATATACAAAAGGGCCTATGTTCTCAAGTCGTATTCGTAAGCCACAGAATAACTTTTGATGTATGCGAAGTAGTGTAATAGAGTAGGATCGTAAAACATTCTGCTGCTGCTCTACCGTAAATCAAGCCCGTGTGAAAATTACCAATATAAATCTTCAAATAAAAGCTGTTCTCAAGTCGTATTCGTAAGCCACAAAATAACTTTTGATATGTGCGAAGTAGTGTAATAGAGTAGGATCGTAAAATATTCTGCCGTAAATCAAGCCCGTGTGAAAATTACCAATATAAATCTTCAAATAAAAGCTGTTCAGAAATATATTTTTAAGCCAACACATATGTGGAAATTAATTACGTGATCAGCCAACTCAAAGTCTTGGTTCACGTCTCACCCCATTCAGTCATCCAACTTACCACATGCTTCTAAATAAAGATGTTGTCAGCAAGGGATTTCACTCTGGAACGCTCTCTTGCGGCTGAAATGTTTCTGATCTTAACATCATCTTTTCAGCACCAGTTACACGATACCACGAGCCCACGTGCTTTGTAATGTCCGTTTCAAGTCAGCGTCGAGTCTATTACTTCCGCTGGCACGACGCCTCGGATTTTCTTGGCCCTGCTGTAGCAGCAAACACAATGTAACACAAGCCGTCCCAGTAGACCTGTTACTCTCTTGGTTCAAGGTAGTTAGTTGACTACACACAACAGTTCAGTGCCGACTATTTGTTTGCTTAACAAGAGTGTTTCTACATCTCATATTTCAACAATGTCTCTTTTATAGGAGCTTAAGATGGTTGCCTCCTCCTCGTAAAGAATAAACCATTCATTAAGACATTCGTAGGAAAACAAAACTCTTTCCATTTCTTACATAAGGAATAGTTGATTAATTACATAATATACAAATATTAATAGTTTTGTTTTCAACCTCATGTTCTCCTGCGTGGTTGGGCAGAAATGTCAAAATGTCAATGACAAGGGTAATCCATTCTTGATAGGAGATGTTGAGTAGATGCCATCTTCCATTACACTTTTTTTTTCTCTGAAGTACGAATGTTTGTCCATATTATCCTCCATAACCCTCTTTAACGTGTACGTGTGCTACAAATTATAATGTAAATCATACTGTTTTGCATTACAAAAACGGTCTGACTATAACTTGTTTCCAACTTGACATTCTTATTCGTGATGTTCTTATTTATTTTCTAATAATGCCAAACGGTATAGTGCTTTTGAAAATGGTGTTAGATAACCAGTTTTAACAGTTGTCAAAAGACGTTAAATCGCACAGTGTTTAAAGTATGGCTCAATAACTCAAATATAGTATTTAACAGCGTTCTCTCAAATGTAGTAACTATAATTAATTATAAAATAATCTTTATACATTATATTTTGATGTTCTTACTAATTTAATCAGTAAAGACGCTGTTTCTCTTCAGTATGGATAGTGAAAATCATAGAACAAAACTGTAAACCCTGTATATAATGGAAATCATACATTTGGTTACTGTTAAAATAGGTTAATAAAATGAAACAAGCATCATCACGTGTTTATCTATTCAAGTTAAAGAAAAATCTTAAACCCATCTTCAAAACTGTTTAACAATTTAATTATAACGTTAAGGCTGGTTCTAAAAACTAAAGACCTGAATAAAAGTGAAAATTGATTTCTTTGTATTGTACATTGACGACTTGTTCTTAATCCATCGATTATTGTTAGGGCTAAACAGTTGGATTAAAACCTATAGATCGTCACTGAAGAAAAAACCTGTACACGTGCTACTGTTAGGCAGCAATGTGAGATGATGATCTACTTTTGACAGAACCGTAAATACTTCGAGAACATTACTTAATCCTAAATATACATTATTTTCACAAACTACAAATCCCTATTTTGACCCCATCCTACAGTACTCATCACTTTTAGTGGAGTCAAAATAAGGATTTGTAGCTTGAGAAAACAATGTAGACACTATTTCCAGCCTAGTTCTTTACTTTTTTGGAGTCTCTAGTTGTAGTCTTGAAAATATAATCTTTGCATTTGGATTCAACTTATTTCTGTACTTTTTTGACGATCCCTATTCCCTTTTTTTTCAATTAACAAATTTAATTATCTTGTTTCTTAAGTTTTTATGTCCATTTATGGAGAATATATTTTAAGATACATACATGCATATGCATTCAGTTGAATGTTATATATTTTTCAACAGTTTACTGCTGCATTGACTATTTTTCCACCTAACCATTACTCACTGAGCCAGGTGGTTTTGTGCCTTAGGTTTTGTGTAAACACGTGTTTAACAAGCGAAGTACGAAAATCAGTAGTATAACTCACCACAAGAATAGAGAAATCAACTATGATAATTGTCTACTGTTAGAAAACTCAATAATATTGTCACAGAAAACCACATAGAGACAAGGTACAACAGCGACCTTGAGAAACAATGAAAAACAGCGAACTCGAGAAATGATGAATCCTCAACGTGATAGTTTCCAATTAATGCTCTATAAGTTGCACAAATTATTTTCCACTTAAAACACTGGATTATTTTCAATGGCGGAATGTGAAGGACTTAGAGAAATTCTTCAGGACGAAAAAAAACGAAGGTGCTTGAATTATTTTAAAACTACCCTATGACATACTTAATACTGTATTCATTTCTATTGTCCAGGTTTTAGTAAAATCTTAGCAGCCCTTTTTTGCGGCTTGTAAAATTATAATTAATAAGAATAAGGCTGGAGACAATATTATAAATATACACATTGCCTACTCTAATAAAATGAAACCTTTCCGACTAATATAACTGTGCTTAAATGGGTTCTATATTTCTGCGATGCTTGAATGGCTTTGAAGAGCTTATGTTGGTAGCGAAAAATAACTCAAAAAATTTTAGAGAGTGGAAATCTCGACTTTCAAAAATAAACTTAAAAATAGTCCTACAACCTTCGCATGAGTTTGTTTAGTAGCTGTGCATAGATTTTGGCGCAGTATACCTAGCCGTTTTTTGCTGTAGGCTTTGGTGCTTGAATGGTTTTGAAGAGAAACTTGGCCAGTAGTGATGAAAAACGGATAGAATCTCTCCTTCTCGTTCAAGAATCAACATAAAATAGTTCTATGACCTGTGCAAGTAGTTGTTTTTTTTTAAGTAGGTTTGTCCCAGAGTTTGAATAAAATATTCATAACTGTCTTTTCTAGTAGGCTTGTGAATA
>NW_013666492.1:86210-101492 GCF_000517525.1 Limulus polyphemus
GTAATAAATATTCATAACTGTCTTTCTGTAGGCTTGTGAATATCAATAACTATTAGAATAATATTAATAAATAGCTGGAGTACCCGTCCTCTGGATGGAATTTATGTAAACTCATTATTAAGAAAAGATTATCTTAAAATGAAAAGTTGCTTCCCTTATATGTAATTGTAAAAAACGCAAGAACGCCCATAAAAACTGCAAAACACAATTTGTGAAACCGCAAGTTTGCCTGTATCTCTGCATGGATACAACAAACTTTCATGCAATATTTGGTGAAGATCCATCAATAGGGGGCGAAGTAGTGATAAAAAACATAAAACTGAACATTTGTACATGGATCTAATGAACCTCTATAGCAATTTTGATGAAAATTTATCCACACCCTGCGAATTAATTACATGGACATAAAACAAAAAATAGACAGAATTACTATATTTATATAGATAATATGAAGAACAAATGCACAATAGGAAAATCAACTTTTTTGCTATTATCGATATTTTAGCAGCCTTACCCATTGAGATAGAAGGTCTTGAGTGTTGTTTCAAAAACAAGTCTGCTTTTTAAGATGGTTTTTGCCCGTGTGTCCTATTAGAATTTTTGTGAAATTCCTTGGCGAACCCTATTATGAACCACTATTGTGGTTCATGATAGAGAAAACAGCATACAAAAATGAATAATGGGTTTAATCTTGTACTACAGTAGTGAAGACAGCACTATAGCCTTATTAGACAACCTATATTCTAGTCTTATAATCCGGTATATTCTCCAGTTTTACGACCATATATATTCTACAGCTGATGTGATTCCTATACTCTAGTCTTACGACCACGTATAATCTATTATGTCTCTTTGCGATCCCATATATTCTGTAATCTTACGTGATCTAATGTACTATAGTCTTACGATCCCATATATTATTATAACCTTATGCGATATTGTATATTCTAATCTTACAACAAAGCATACTCTAATCTTACGATCCCATATACTCTTATAGCCCTATGCGGTGTTGTATATTCTAATCTTACAACCAAGTATTCTCCAGTCTTACGACAACATATACTCTATAGACCTATATGATCCCGTATGCTCTGGTCTTACCACCACATATACTCTACATGTACTGATGTAACCTTATGCAATCACCTAACAAGTCGTGAAACAACATGACCTGTAAACGTTAACATGCCTAAAATAATGAACTCACGACGAGCTGATATTAGCGCGAAACTATTTTATTCGGTTCAAAAACACTTGACCTTGCGTGACTAAATCACAGTGTTTATAAACGCGGATTTCAAAAGCTACGTTTTTGTTGCGTGTGGTTCCAACTTACCGAGACACACTTTATGGCTTCAGATTTCAGACGTCAGACACACACGTTTCACTAGTTCGATTACTTCGACTTGATCAGCCTCTCTAATAAAAAAAAAAAGGGAACATGGAGAAGATAAGTCTTTGAAAAAAAGTTTTACGATGAAAGGTGGACGTTTTAGGTTAATAGACTAAATATTTTACTCAGTGGATTATACTTTCATCCCTATCGTATTCTTAACATTATATCAAAATAATGACCAAAAAAAAAAAAAGATAATGTTATGCAAAGCTTGTTAATTAATTCGTCTACGATACAACAGTCGAATAACTTGAACCAACTTTATCTAGCGTCTAGTAAGTCAATTTACAGAACAAACTGAACAATAAACTAATTTTTATACGAAGAACAATAAAACAGCTTGAACGAAGTTTTTGAAAGAAAAAATTCTGGGAACTTTAGCCTATAACAACCATATATATTTTACAAAAAACAATAAAGTAAATCATATATTATACTGGACAAAAGTGAGGAATGAGTAAATCATGTGTTATTATTTATGTTAAACATATCTTTTTATAACTAATTCCATACAAGAATTAAAATATTTGTATTTTCAGACTTTAATTGCCTCGAGAAGTCCACTTCCAAATTTTAGGCTATTTCTGTTTCTTGTTGGACTATTGTGCATTAGTGGCCAGAAAGGTGACCTTTTCTGGTCGTTGGCCCAATATTCACATTGGAAACTGGTGCTGATTGGTGCAACTTGAATATGTAATTACATAATAGGTCCAGTTTGAAATTATTAAGAGCTTCTAATCAAAAGTAGGCTAACTATATAAATCTGGAGTAAAATCATTTTAAAAAGTGTAACTTGTAAATTAATAAAGATAACCCTGTATAGTAAAATGACTAGAAATACTTAACTTCATGAATCAATAGACAATACATCACAAAACTAAAACACAAAACAATAAGAAAGCACCGAATAACCTTCGCTGTTAACTATATTTTTGTCGTTATTTCAACACTTCACGAAATTAGAACAGCCTTAACAGATTTATGTTAGTCCAAAAATCAATATAAGTAAGCGAATAACTTGAAAATAACCTTGATAAGTTTAATATTAATTCAAAAAATTACTAAAAATATTTGAATCATTAGAACCACTAATATTTAATGAAACAGATTTTAAAAAATGGATTGGGCTGTTATTGATAAAGTATATAACAAAATATCAATCGTTTGCTATTAAGATAACAAACTTACCAACACACGAAACTTGTAAGCATTCATGCAATATATGATTATTAAAGAAAGAAACTCATAAAAAAAAATCACACTAGCCATCTAACCGGAGAACTAAGGTATGTCACTGATCCCTCAGATAAGCGTGATCTAGAACAAGTAAAGATCTATATAATTCTCTCTTAAACGGTGCTATAACCTTAACAAGTTTAGCATAAAATATAAATGAATGGGTTCCAGCACATGTTAAAGTTAACTTTCAAGTTTGTTCTACAGAAGTTTTGTTAAGTTTATCTGTGTCACTTGTAAACTCGATTAGTCCAGCCCTAGCAGTCTTAACTTAAACATTGATCGGTAAATTAAAATAGTCACGTATAGGCACAATAGTCTTTTAAGTTTTCTTGGAGGCAATTGTTTTCAACAATCGTATCTAGCAGCCTTCATTTTCACGATCTCGGTCAACTTATGGTGCTTAACTATTTTACTTGGTAACAAAATTCTTGAATCTCCTATTACTGTGGATGTAATCCACTTGTGGATATATGGTTAAAACAGGAATGTATTAGAAATCGTAAAAGTGAATTCTATTCACCTACTAAAATAACATCATAAGTTCTGTCTTCAGAAGCTGAAACGGTCTCCTGTCATGTGTCTGAAACCATAGCCAAGAGATATCAAATATATAAAACTTTTCAGTATTTATGTCTATCTTAATATGTTCATCCCAAGCCACCAGTAACATTTTGTAGACCATGCACGAGTCTCTGGATGGTTTATTTCCACATTTCCTCACTATTTGATCCAATATGTCTGACATGAGATGTAATACCTCCCTGCAGTTAGTCCAAGATATGGATGAGGTCCAGAGGCTACGGTTCATTTTATAGTACTTTCCTGTTTAAGATAGATAATGCATAAAGAGGGACAAGCATTATTTTCCAGCAAAACGAAATCAGGTCCATGTAGTTGCACCCCTAAGAAGGCTGACAATGGTTTAAAAGATATCACCCTTATAATAATCTACGTTCAGATCCCCGTTCTTAAAGATGGTCAGATTTGTATACTCATCGAAGTATGAATGGTATGATTAACTACAGTGTTGTCAGCAACATTCTGCAGGCTGTTTTTAGACAATCGTGTCTGTAAAGTGAAAGTAGAGATACAGGTTATCTAGAGGTAACCTGTTTCTCATAGTTTGTAGTACGATTTTAATCCTATTGAACCTGACAAAAACAACAACATCTACTGGAACTGAAAGAAGTGACAAAACGATCTTACAGAGCCATGTTATTATCATATCGGTCTTGACAATGCGTTGTGGAGTGTATCCTACCATTTCTTGAACGTTTTCTGACACTATTAAGTTACTTTTTTATTACATCTTCTTTCAGTCATAGGTACCAGAAGTTCTATTGATCTCACCTGGCTTTAAGAGGCCTCGGTAAGCCACTGTCTTGGTCAGAACATGATTTAAAAACAAACTAAGCAAAATTAATGTGCCACTCTCATTTCAGAAGATAATCCAAAAATCCATTGAGAAATTTAAATCGATCCAGCCCTTACCATACCAACAGACACGAGCGTTCGTGATAAACAAACCAAATATGCTGTAGGTATATTTTATCAAAAAAGACCATTATTGAGAAGAAATCAATATTCATTTTTAAATAAAGCATGCTCCAAAAAATACCATATTCTCAGTTACTCTTACACAATGTATACTGAATAGGAAAAAACGTTCAAATAAATGAAACTATAGGCAGCAAGACTATCAAAACTTTGTATACAAACACAAATCGGACATTTTGGAATTAATTAGTTTAGTTTCAAATACACGACTATATATTAGGCAGTTTTGTTTTGTTTTCTAAAGGCATTAACCTCCGTGGTTAGCGCATTTATTGGTTTTAGATTTTCTATAATAATTAAACCGGACGTGTCCTTTGTATATTTTGTCATTCGGTCAAAACTTCTACTCAACCAGGTGATATTCTGGTATCAAAAAATGAGTTTAGCTCACTTCAGAACCATTATTAGAGTATAAAGTGTTTGTTACAAGTAAATTAGTGCTTCTTTAATATTAGAGTATAAAGTGTTTGTTACAAGTAAATTAGTGCTTCTTTAATATTAGAGTATAAAGTGTTTGTTACAAGTAAATTAGTGCTTCTTTAATATTAGAGTATAAAGTGTTTGTTACAAGTAGATTAGTGCTTCTTTAATATCAGAGTATAAAGTGTTTGTTACAAGTAAATTAGTGCTTCTTTAATATTAGAGTATAAAGTGTTTGTTACAAGTAGATTAGTGCTTCTTTAAATAACCAATAAGATATAAAATAATGATTATTAATAACATATGCAAACTTGTAATAGAATACATATTCAAGCTTATCCTAATTATCTTTTACTGTATTTGGGTCTATTTTAACACTTTCTTTAAACGAATCTCAAGGACAATGTGTTTTGAAAATAACTTTGCTTGACGAAATCCCCGCCCCTAAACATGCTCACACTTTCAGCCGTGGGGGCGTTATAATGTTACGACCAATTCCACTCTTCGTTGCTAAAAGAGTAGCCCAAGAGTTAGCGGTGGGTGGTAATGACTAGTTGCCTTCCCTCTAGTCTTACACTGCTAAATTAAAGACACCTAGCGCATATAGTCCTTGTGTAGCTATGCGCTAAATTCAAAAACAAACAAACATGACGAAATACATGCATCGAATGGAAACGTTCGTTCTTAGGTTGTAGATATTATGAAAGTGAATTTGAGACAAAAATGAAACAGTAGGTTTATATACATCATCATCCCGGAATGGATAAAAGTCGATCAAACAAGTTTCCACCCGAACGGGTCAATACATAAAAAGTTAATAACATGCATTACACGTCAATCAGTTATTCTTATTGTTCCTTTTAGTAATTGATTCATAATAAAATGTGTCATTCAATATTAATTAAGTGCTCCGTCCGTGTACAAATATGTTCGTCTGAATGTTACCCACACCTGTATAATCCTACTGTCAATATATCACTATAAAACATTCTCAAGTTTCACCTTGTTGTTAGTATTATACTTAACATCGTTCCACTGGACAAACCAAAATGTTTTCTTCCACACACATGTACTAGTAATATTAACCGAGGATCAGCCTCAGATATCAGAAAACGAGGAATGTTAATTTAATGATTCAAGCTAAAGCAACGCGTAAACTGTTTATTAACTATTTATGTGAAATCTGCAGTTAAAGTAGCTCATATGTTAAATGTACTTTCCAAACAAAACAAACTGTATAGGATGTGAGTAAATATAACTATTGATCAATACAACACATCCACTATTCCGACCGTGCGGTTTGCAATATGATTAGAATATCACAACTTTATCACTAAAGATGAGATCGTTCTCAATATCTAAAATGTTGTGTTTTGGAAACTCGGGCAGTATTTTGTAACAGGTTCAGTGTACAGGTCAGCGGGTAAATCTGAACATGAATCTTAATTACCCAAAGAGTTAACCAGTATTGCTGAGTCAGAATTCCGGTGTTTTCGATGTTTTTACTGAGTGCTTGTTACCTCCGCCGCCGGTTACGTTTTCACCCCTGTATATTTGTGTGATTGTCAGCACGATTTCTCAAGAAAAAGACTGAATAGATTTGGACGAAAGTTGATATACATTTGGACTATGGCCCAACTTAGAAGTAATTAGTTTTTGGAGGGTCAAGATAAAAGTTCAAGATCACAAATATCCAAAACATTCCTATCTGTTAACATGAGGACCGATTTTTTACACTATTTTTGCTCTATAAGTCAGTCAAATATAATAGGATTTTGATGAAACTTGAAGGACATATGTAGAATATTATTCTTAATTGTTTTGCCAAAAATGGTTCTTTGATAAAGACGGACACACGGACACATTTTTGTATTTTTTTAGGGCCAAGTATGATCAACGCGTGGCGGAGGTATGCACTCTACTGAGTGCCCCTCTAGTTGTAGATGTATATATATATATATATATATTTATTCTTGAAAGATATGAACAGCTAGATACAAAAACATAATAGTAACAATAACATCGTGCGGAAATTCCAACATTATTTGACTCACATCCTCTTTTTAAATTCACACTTGATATTTGCATGAAGTTTACTGACATGAAATAATACTGACACTGGGCGCGAGTTTTACGTTGACGCCAGTTTGTAGAATGTAAAGTGAATTTCATGTTTAGTCAATTTTAATATATATATATATAGAGAGAGAGAGAGAGATGTGTGTGTATATATATACTTTAATCCTGCTACGCTACCGCTTATATAAGATTTAGTTTTAAGGCTTATGTTTACCAATTTATCCCAACTAATTATTATAAAGATAAAAATTATGTTTGCTTTATTGGTAAACATGATATTACAAATAAATATTAAAGTATTACAGTTCGTTTCTTACAGTTAAACTGTTAGTATACTAATTTAAAGTTGGAATAACCACACAGTGACCAAATACTGATTTCAAACAACTTAGAACAACGCTTTTCACACCTTTGGATCTGATATTGAACCCTTTAGTTAAACACAAACAGGTTTTGTAAATTCCGGCTTCGCTGTGTAGTGAACAGTATATTTCATGTTTACCATACATTACATGACACTCTTGAACAGGTAGCTAGCTAGGTTATTTAACCCCAAACATAACAAACTCTTCATCTTACCTGTACTCTACCCAAACACTGACCCCGGTTTGTAATCCTGTAACGGATTCTGAAGGAGGGAATGGGGATCTTGTGGCAACTTCACCAACTACGGCTTTCTGATAATTAAAACGTTTTTGAGGCTTAATACAACCCGCTGAACCACCACAGTCAGCTCTGAATTCACTGGATATCACGAGTAACGTCAATGAGTCTTGAGTATTTGATCACTATCCCGAGAACAAACCGCAGACGTCTTGCCCGTTCACTGTAACGAAAACGTTCTTCGAGACCTTGCCTTCTGCAACACTAACGTGTTTTACCCCAATTTTCTCTGGTAGCTCACCAAGTGCTCTCAGCCGCTCGATAAAGACATCACAGTTTGCCATGCTCTGAATGGTCGAAAGATGCTTTACTCTCCCGCCCTAAGCCAAGGCCAGCTTGAAAGGGGAGGCGAGGTGGGAAGTAGGGATTCAGTAAAGGCCGAAACAAAGTGCTGTGGCCTCATGTGGCTAAGGGTAGTATACGCATGCGTATTCGATACTTATGTCAATTGTAGGACGATTCATCGGCGCGTGAGTGATTAAAGCTCAAAGAAACCCTCTTTTATCCATCCCTCACCCTGTCTCAAAATGCTGTCAAGCAGGTCGGCACTTACTTCTGGACAGGTCAATTAGAAAAATCTTTTGAGCCGAGCGATCACGTGCTTACATGCATTCCACTGGTCACATAATAGGTAAGGGCGTCTTCTATTTACTCGCCCCTTTTCTCTCCAGTTTTCACGTCGTTCTTCCTAGGGTCTTTTTCACTCGTTTGGTTAACTCATTTGTTGCGGCCTTCTCAACTATTTATACAATAGTTTTCTGTACCTTACTAATTTTAAGAGGTTTTAAAATTTTACATCAATAAATTTTGTTGAAATTATCTTCAATAGATGACCAGTGGTGACTTTAAAATAATTACCATCCTGTTTCTCTCTGTTTTTAGTTACTAAAATGAACATTGGTTAGTACAGTTTTACCTTTTTTTTTTACACTTAGATAGATGGTTTGAAATAGGAGTCATATGGAATACTAATCTGCCGCAGTAAAAACAACATCATTGATTTATATCCCAGAAGAGAGTCTGTTAAAACTACAGTTTCCGTGACTCGCTCACTGTAGAAACTAGACGGATAGCTTAGCTGAAATAAACTCCATTAAAGTAATATTTCGAACTACGAATAAAATCTTATTTATGTGCAGACAGGAGCTCAATACTAAGATAACTTGAGAGGAAATAAATAATCTGTTATTAACCTGAAAGTTCAGGCAAGTACTGCCCTGATCACGCTTCGGCCGCCAAAGTTGTACACACTTAATTTCGGCGACAGTGGCGGCCTCATTCTTTTACAAATCCGCCACGGGGAACTTCCTTGAACAGTATTTTACATTTTTAAAAGATGAAAGGCTTTATGTTGATAAGATTTACTAAATTTGCTAAAGTCAATCAATTCGTTTTCAATCTAAGAGTTGAGAAGAGAGTTGTGCACATTGCCAAGTGGTTGTCGTGCGTATTATTAGGGCAGTTGGCACGGTAACGTCCTTGTAGCCAGTGTTTAATGAAGTTATTGTTTTGATGCATCTTAGGTGGTGTTTTAGGAAATGATGTACAACACAAAACGACACTAAGCTTCTCATTTATTCATTAACTTTGAAAATATTGGAGACTTGGACTTCTAGAGACCAAACATAGCTTCAGAAAACGGTTTCAGTGTTTTTATTTTCCAATCACCCAGGAAATTTTGCGAATTCTACTGACTCGCTTAGGGGAAAATAAATAAGAAAGACTCACACATACTAAATGTGGTTAGATAAATATGTTCTCTTTAATCACTTTCTTGGCACAGCGGGTACTGAAATATCCCGACTTTCTATCTGTCCTTTTGTCTGCATATACACATATTATTATTGTGATATTATGATTATAAAAATAAAGCATGATATACAGAAGATAAAAACATTATTATTATCATAAGGCATTAATTGAAGGTAAAAAAGCTTAATAAACAACTCTCAGGATAGCACACACACACTAATACAATGTTTTGAATAATAATAACTTCCGATCAGAATAAGCTATGTACTTAGAGATAAAAATTGATCTGGCCATCACTATAGCTAATTAAATGTGCTTTTATTACGTATCTACTTCTAAAGATTAAAATGCATTGTTTCGTCAGTTTGGTACCCTCTCTGTGAACGAAGTTTTCGGCCCTAAACCCAATAATATCTAATAAGGTTCGGCTAGCTTAAAAAGTTTAGTTTAAACCTAAAACTATATACTAAGCTAAGAATGCAAAACAATCTTTATTGTGAAAGTATAGTATCAAAATCAAAATACAAAGTAATAAAACTGAATATGTTATACATTCAAACCAATACTATTAATAAAAGTACTAATAAAGTATATCTCACCAATATAACATAAAAACACTAGCGTTCAGCCTTTCATAGTGCCAAATGTCTATCTCAACGGACATTTACACATGTAGAGATAACCTGTCACCAACCTTTCCTGCTCGCTATGGCTTCCCTTCTGCACCTCTAATCACAGCTATTGATGTATTAGGTAAGTCTAAAATGCCATGTGTAACATAATTAAAAACATGTTCCTAAAACATTATTCATAGAGAAAAATGTGTGTTTTATGACTGTTTTATACGGACGTTTATCAAACTTATACTTTTGAATACTTGGAAAGTTGGCTGTAACTATTTTTCGTGTTTTGTATTCACACCTTGTGAACCCGCTAGATTTGGTACGTCTAATTCTTCGCAGAAACAAATCAAACCAAACTCGTTAAAAAGATAACAAAAGAATATCTGTGCTAAGTCTTCATCTTCCTTCATCAGCATCTCTGATACAGAGTTGATGGAATCATCATACAGACACGATTTGAGACCCACATGCTGTCTACTCATTGTTCATGTCTCTAGTGGATATCGATGGTATTATCAAATAATCGGTGAAGTGAATGGAGATATCTGGTAAGGAGATAGGCTATTTATACAAGTTTTAATGTGATATCTGATAAGGAGATACGCTATTTATACAAGTTTTCATGTGATATCTGATAAGGAGATAAGCTATTTATATAAGTTTTCATGTCACGTATAAAGAGGAGAAGAAAGGGTCAATGCCTAGTCACTGCCAACCTTTCATTCATCAGCTTCTTGGCTTATAGAACTCGTTATTATTGTTTAAATTAGTTAGTATGCTGCAGCATTCCTGAGCTTTTCAAAGAGGCAAAACATATGTTACCATCCTAAACACAAAACTACAGCAGTAAGATTAGTCTAGCTTCAAGTGGATTTTCAAGCCACTCACTTTGTATCAGTCAAAGCTTCAAGAAAATGTTGTCCTGATACTATTCCCTAGACAGATCAGTGACATCACACTACGTCATCGATCTAGCTCTTTTTACTCAGATTTAAAGCTCAACAGTTGTCAGTGTCGACTCTCTCTCAATTTCACTCCCATTATCAAAGATATGAACTTTCGCAGTAGTGAAATAATTTTCAAGAGGTAGGGTATACAAATGGCATGCAGCAACTCATTGAGATCACGTATTAGGTATGGCTTCAGCTACTTGCTGACCAAACTTGTCACTATGTAATCATATTATATATTAGGCTTAGTCACATGTAACTGAAGCCCTGTCACTTTGAAGTCGTAGCTGTTATTTGTAAAACTTGTAAACATAGAATTAAGGAAATGTAAAGGATAAGGCTTATAAATGGTTTGTTTTTCACCATACTAACAGATAAATACTAGGAAAGCAAAATAAGACTCCCTTTCCCACAAAGAAAACCATTCATAAGAGTAACTTAAAAGAAAGATGTGATCTTACAATGTTCATATTGCAAAGAAAACGTAAGTTGTTCTTCTTGTGATAAGAATTCATCATCCATATACAATTTCAACAAAAAATAATTCTTATCATCCACACACATAGTAAAAACACAATGTTGGTCTTTTTGCCATATATGGGTGGACAAACTTAACTTTACTATAAAATTTAAATTAAATAAATAATATTTACTGGAACTAAATACACATCTTCAACTAAAATGATTTTTCACATGTAATCATTTATCATGACAGTTACATATCAATTACTTTCCATAATCTCTTATAGGTACCAGGTAATGTTAAGAGCAACTTGTTAAAAGGGCAACCTCGCGTTCACTGCTCAACTCGCCCTGCATAGTCAATTCTGCTAGTAAGCAGCAAGAACAGTACAATTTTAAAACCTCTCTCCACATTCTGATGTGAGCCTGACCAATTGAAATGTGAACTTAAATTGTTGGTGGTACTATGTATTCCCTAATGCTCCCTAATCCTGGAATTGGTAAGCCTTCATGATTTCGTGTTGAAAAAACCTCAGTATCCCCAACTACATAATTGCCTTCACTTCACTCTCATCTAGTTCAAAATGATAATACTGCATGCCATCCAGCCCTGCATACAGGCGCCAGAGTTCTTTGCTTGTAAATCACGCTTTACAGTTGTTGTTCACCATTCAGATGTTTGATAACAATCTCCACATTAGGAGTAGAAGTTTCAACTGTTCTGATATTAGCTCCATTTACGTTAGTTGTAGAATCCATATGTCTGCACTTTCACCATGAGACACTGTAATTGGTGAACTTGCAATCACCATTGCTTATTGCACCACATGATAGACTAAATCTTGATACTGAATGATGAAAGGGTTGCACAGAATGCTACAAGATACATAAGTATACCCTTTTATCTCACTTCATTGTTGCTTCATTTGGAAACTTATACTTTTGCAATGTCTAAAAAAAAGCATGTAATCATAACCTCTGCTGAAATGTTTGAAGCTGTAAAGCTATTCCAGAGATGTGTGGTCCACACTGATATTAAATTTTATAAAATGTTAAAGGGACAAAAGGGAGCTTATTAGCCCATCAAGGTTGTCCATTCCAACTCCCAACTATAACCACCCCTCACTACTCATGTATTCATCCAAGCTTTACTTGAATTCAGCTACAGTTTCTGCCTTCACCACCCTTTAAGGCAGCTCATTCCAAAAGCCAACCACCCTGTTTGAGAAGTAATGCTGTCTAAACTGCAGACTACTCATACACTACTAAAATTTTAACTTATGCCTCCTTATCCTATTGTTTTCACTGCTAAATATAAAAAAGTTTGATGGATCTATATTATCAATACCCTTAATAATCTTAAACACTGCAATCAAATATCCTCTGACCCTTCTTCTCTCCAGAGAAAACAAGTTTAGAGATTTTAGTCTCTCCTCGTAGGACAATCCCACCATCCCAGGTATCATCCTATTGGCTCTACTCTTAACCTTCTCCAACAATTCAATGTCCTTCTTGAGGAAAGGAGCTCAAAACTGTACACAGTACTCTAAATGAGGCATTAAAATGATCTATATAATGAAACAATAATATCCCTTTTCTTGTATTCAATATTTCTATACATGCTACCCAAAATCCAATTAGCCCTATTGCTAGCTACAATACACTGTTTAGATGACTTAAGTGATTTTTTAATCACAACACCAATATTTTTTCTTAAACCATAGTATTTATATATTCCAATTCACATTGTGACCTTCATGCATCATCTTATATTTTTATAGTTAAACATCATCTGCCACGTATTGGCCCAATGCGTCAAATGATGTAAATCTCCCTGTAAGTCTGCAACATCTTTGATACAGTTAGCCATCCCAAAAATCTTAATGTCATCTGTAAACTTCAAAATATTGTCAGTCATTCCAGAGTCAATATCATTAATATAAATCACAAACAGCAGAGGACCCAGCACAGAGCACTGTGATCCAGTCAGATCTAACTCCATTTATTACTACTCTCTGATTTCTACTCTCCAGCTAATTTTCTATCCAATTTAATAACATTCCCCCACACCCACAAATTTAATTTTTGTAACAAGTCTTTTGTAAGGCACCTTATCAAATACTTTTTGAAAATCAAGGTAAACCAAATCCATAGTATTTCCTTCATCAACTCTTATAGTAACATTCTCAAAGAATGCCAGAAGATTTGTTAAACAAGACTTTCCCTTAGAGAAACCATGCTGGCTCTTTTACACTATATCAAACTGCTTTAAGTGACTCTACAATGCATCTTTAATCACACTCTCCAAAACCTTTCCAACTACTGATGTAAGACTAAATGGCAATATAATTGCCTGGACAATGTTTATCACCTCCTTTAAATATTGGACTAACATTAACCAACTTCCAATCTTCTCTACTCAATAACCTATAAAAATATTAGCTAGCAGTTCAAAAATATAATATTTAAGTTCCTTTAAAATTCTAGGATAAAAGTTGTCTGGTCTAGGGGATTTATCAATGTTTACTCTATACAATGGGTGTTGCAGTAAAGTACAGCATCTGTGTTGATAGGACCAGTGGCTTTAAAATCCTTTGCTGTTTGTTACATCTTATCTATGATGTGAGAGAACAAGGACCACAAGCTGATGGTGTCAACTGACATAGAAACCAAGTTTATCTGTAAATTTGAAAAACCTATGCAATTGAGCTACGACAATTGTATGGGAAGACATATTTGGTAATGACCTCTGCAAATGAGAAGGTTATTCTGGTAGATAAGTTTATTGAGGGACTCCCCTTTGAGTTTATGCAATAGCACTTGGGGTGTGAGACGTCCTCATGTTCATGGAAGCAGTGTCCATTGCAACATGATTTGAATTAGTCAATTCAAACCAGCTGTCAGAGAGAGAGAGAAGCCTGCAGTAGTAGCATTAGTGGCAATTCCACTGGTGGGCAATGCTACCAAAGTATTTTCACCACATTGGTCTAGACCAGACTGAATAGATAACAACCAGCTACCCACAAATTTTGGCACTGCAATGCAGCCAAACTGATCTCTAGTGAGTGAGCATATGTCCATATGTCATAGATGAGCTTGTAGTGCACTGGCTTGACCAAGAATCTGGAGTGAAAAACAATGAGCCAAGGTAGAATGAAGACACTGTCTCGAGTCATCGTGTCCTACCTGATGCAGGTCTGCCCATGGAGTAAATGCCACATCAAGGTAGGGTACACAGTACATGTTGCTACCAGGTCTGGACATTGTGATTAGTGAATTAAATAAATATGGATGGGATGATAGTATATTGTGCAAAAAGGTTGCTGTACCGTTGCTATCAACTCATAAGGTGTGGTGTTGTGATAGCACTGCAGCTAGTGGTCCCCAGCACCACTCTAGACTTTGCACAACACAAAAACTGAAATACACCAGGTTGTACTCTTCCTTTAAGCTAACATTCAATAGCAGTCAATACACTAACACAGAGCATTACTCATGTGTTAGCCAAGAACTGGGACACTGGAAGAAATCCACATTTATCAGGGAGCTAACTTCAACAGTAACCTTTTTTGAGTTGTTTAAAGTGTTAGGTGTGGTAAAGACTCATATTTCACTATATCACCTCCAATCTGATGGTTTGGCAGAATGGATAATACAAACTCTACCAAGTGGATGCTTGCAAGGTATGTTAAAATTAACTCCAACAGAACTGATTGGAACAAGCACTTGCCATCCTATGCTAACTGAATCGGCAATGTTTGTGTGTTACAGCCAACCAATGATGCGAGAGAGCAAGATTCATAAGGTGACGCTGTCGTCTGGACAAAGAAACTGGGTTTTCCTGAAAATTGAAACATGCTATCTTGGTTCAGTTCTATTGGAGGGGGGGGGGTTGAAGTAAAGACCATACATTAAGGACATCGTGTTTTAGTTCTGCTGAGATCTTATCCCAAGAGAGAGAGAAAATAACTGCAGATATAAGTACGATCTAGTAGAAGAGACTGTATTGTTATATGCGCAAATATGTATGCTACATTTTCTTTTTCTCTGTTTTATAATAAAAATTGTGTTGATCATTTTAAACTTGAAGCTGAAAGGACGATAAGAATTAACATCAGAGGCAGGTTTACCCGGTTTC
>NW_013666492.1:102152-131580 GCF_000517525.1 Limulus polyphemus
AGTACTTGAAAGTTCTGTTTATGAAAATCAGCAAAAAGATTGGCCTTGTCCAAAGATGTAGAAGGTGCAGCACCATCAACAAGTATAGGACAGGAGGGAGAGCGTCGTTGACCTGTGAGGAGCTTAAAACGGTTCCAGAATTGCGAGGAAAAAGAGGAATGACCGAGTTTGTTACAAGCCTGATGCCACCACTGACGTTGAACTGCCTGAACAAAATTACGGGCAGTACGTTGAAGACCCCGGGATCGTTGCAGCAACAAGGGATCATGAAACCGACGGTATTCACGCAATAAAGTGGATGAATGATGTAACAGATCTACAGCTCTACGAGGTAAGGCTGGTTTATGGGGAGCTGATGAAGAGGTCGGTATGTGTAAAGCACTGGCATCAGAGAGAAGAGTGGTGAGTAATGTGGCGAAGGAGTCAACATCGGCTGTTGTAGTAAGAGGTCGATCCATATCTGGTATGGCACTAGCAATGTGTGAAGCATAAGATGTCCAGTCGGCAGAACGAAAATTTAGATGACTCCAATGGGAAGCACGAGGAACAGACAAGGACTAAAAATGGACACAAAGTTCTATGGGGAGATGATCACTACCAACCGGAGGACACATTTGGAGAGTGAGAAAAGGAACCAGGTTGGAAAAACAAAGACAATATCAGGTGACGAATGAGAAATTGGACGACTAGGGGTAGGCAGGGGTAGCAAAAACCCAGAAATGGAACTTAAGGAGGACTGAAAACGTACAAGTTCGGTAGAGCTCCTACTGTGGTAGTTGACATCAGCAAGAAGAACATAGCTGCGAAAAGAGTGAACCAGAAAGGAGAGAAAGGCATTGGGCAAGGGAACTCTGGGACGAATGTAGATAGTTGCAATAGTAATGATACGAGATGGGAAGTAAACAGTGGCTATCAAATGTTCAGGGTAAGTGGACTGTGGAAAAGAATGTAGGTGCACGGGAAGGTGAGTACGTGTAGCGATTGCCACACCTTCTCGGGCCCGACCCATAGGATGATCATGGAGATGAAGAGTGTACCCTGACAGATGGATCCTTTGAGTGGGTTTCAGAAAAGTTTCATTAAGGATGACACAATCATAGGAGCCGCCATCTAGCAAGATCTCCAGGAGGGGGAGGTTATGAAGAAGAGAGCGAATACTAACAAATAAAAACTTCAACTTGTAGTCTCTGCCAGATCCCATAGACGACGAAATAGGAAGTGAGAGTTAAGTCCAGAATAAGTGGTCTGCATGTGAAGGATAATATGATCTAGCACTAATGTACGTTGGAAGGGGAGGACATTCTGTAGTATTAATGTGATGAAACGGATGATATCCTCCATGGTAGGAGACATAGTAATAGAGTTGTCCAGAGGGGTAATGGTATCAGTGGTATGCACTGGATCATCAGTCGTGGGGGTAGGTTTACCCTGACACTTAGAGGAGTATGTAGGATTATCAAGATGGCAAGTATTGCAGAGGGGAGGAGAGCTTAAGCGAGAGCATTGGCGAAAGAGATGAGGTCCGCGACAATGGGAACAAACTGGTTGGTTAGAGCATTTAGCTGTGGTATGTGAGTTGTATAATAGGTATCTCTCACAGCGCAGAGCCTGGGGAGCCGGGGAACGGGAAGCTTCAACCCGATGTCGTTGACGGAAGAGAAATGCTCCATTAGACAGGAGATGATCTATAGTGTCACTATTCTCAGCCAAAACACGAATCATGAAGGTAGGACCTGAGGAATTTTGAATGCGAATGGCACGCTTGACTGATATATTTTCAAGTAGAAGTTCGGAAAGGATCTATTTTTCAGTGATGCCAGGATTCACACCACGGATGACACAAGAGAAAAAGGTGTACGACGAGGAGGGAGTTGTTGTTTTAGAGCAGGGGAGCGAAGTTGAGTGAGCATGGTAGATTGACCCAGATTAAGCAGTCCCATTTTTTTTTTACGTAGTATATCACACAATTGAGGGTTATCAGTTTTCACAATTATGTCATTTCTTGTTGGCATTAGTTAATGAACGTCAGAACGAAGGCAGTATCTAGAAAGTTCGAGAAAGAGGGTCCTGGTAGAGACATACGGGGGATCCATGCCCGAAAGTAGAAGCACAGTAATCTGAGGAGCTTCAGTAGTTTCCATTGGTCCGAGCGCTTCACCAGAATAGCCGGATCGAGGCAGTAACAGTGGTAGAGGCAGGAACGGCAGACGAAGTAGAACCAGCAGGAGACAGGTGAGAAACAGTAGAGATAGTTGAAGCAGTGGACGACGATGAGGCAACGGCAGCATACGACAGTCGCGAGACATTCCTAGTAGTTGAAGAGCTATCCGAGTCCAAGCAGTCGGCCCAGGATGAAGAAACACCAAGGGTTCCAGGCTTCCGAGTTACACTCTCAGAGGGTCGGAAATAAGGTTTTGGATAAACACGACGAGGCGACTGACCCGGTTGATCCGACATAGTTGAGCGCTCAACAATTTGAGGCAACCCAGAATGCATGGATACAAATACACAAATGAAAAGTAATAAACAAATAATTAATAACTGTCAAAAATACTCACCAAAACGAACCACACTCGAATAACAAGACGAACTGCATAACTGATATCGAATCCGATCTTTTCAATATCGAAACAATTGTTCCAAAATCCAATCTCCGAATTTGTTTTTTCTTGCGAAATATCAAACCAAACCAAGCCTTTGTAGTAGTGAGGTATCGAATATTGAACTGGTGTATTTAAGTGTTTTACACTCACAAAAAAGAAACCTATCATTCTATAGGTATTTGAAGAACTTGTAGCATTTCGCCATAATTTAATTCTTCGTATTGCTAGCCGACAAGTTCTTGAAATACCTATAGAATGATAAGTTTATATTTTGTGAGTGTAAAACACTTAAATACACCAGTTCGACAACTCTTGTTTGTTTGCTTTTTACTACAACAATGCCCCAAAAATATTGCTGAGCCACCGATGTACTCTTACATAGTATATTTTCTATTGTTACTTATATTTGTCTTCTTTTTTTTGCGAAATGAGCGCCTTACCATTAACCATCCATGCTGAGAAATTGAGTGTCATTCTTATAACGCACTTAAAGCTTAAAGTGCAGGGAATATTTTGCGGTATCGCACAGATTCAAACCCGGTTCTCTAGCATTTAGTAAAAAGCTGTTGGAGGCCCGGCATGGCCAGGTGGTTAGGGCGGTCGACTCGCAATCTGCGGGTCGCGGGTTCGAATACCCGTCACACCAAACATGCTCGCCCTTTCAGCCGTGGGGGCGTTATAATGTGACGGTCAATCCCACTATTCGTTGGTTAAAGAGTAGCCCAAGAGTTGGCGGTGGGTGATGATGACTAACTGCCTTCCCTCTAGTCTTACATTGCTAAATTAGGGACGGCTAGCACAGATAGCCCTCGTGTAGCTTTGCGCGAAATTCAAAAAACAAACAAACAAAAAGCTGTTGGAAACAAGGAGGAGAGAAATTCTACATTTATTGAGTGCTATTTCTCCCCCCTTTTAAACATATAAATGCACAATTCTATTACAGCTATTATCTTTGAGAAAACACAACATTTTTAACCTATAAACTCGCCATCTGAGCAAAAAAAATCTTTATTAGCTTATTAAATCCAGTAACACATAGAATATATATCTAATAATCTTTTGAAAGGTTTAGGAGATTTAATGCTTGATTTTTCAAAATATGTTAAAGTATTTGTTGTTTCTTTAGCTTCATTATAACTGGGATTTCCCATATTAAAGCATTGATCCATTGATCCCATCTTAGATTACTTACCTCCTAAATATTTTTTATCGTTTTTTACTCACAGCCGTTATTGCATTTGCAGATTAAAAGTAACTTTTGTAATTATAAAATGGCTTGTGTGGATTTGTGTTAAACACATACAGTGATTCACAATAATAAGTTTATTAATTAGTGCATTAAAGCTTGCTGCAGGTGTTCAACAATAGCCATAACTCTGGTAATTATACAATGGCTTTGTAGATTTATGTTAAACACATACAGTGATTCACAATAAAAAGTTTATTAAATAGTGCATTAAAGCTTGCTTCAGGTGTTCAACAATAGCCCTAACTCTGGGTGGGTTTGAAATAAAGCCTCCTATATCGTCTTGGTAATAGTCAAATGATTATATATTGCCATAAGACAGACATATATATGCATGCGTGACTATGAGAGCTTGCACGAGATGCTACACTCGGCATGTTAGGGTTAGACACCGCACAACACGTACACATTCAGAATAAATACGTAGTCCACCTGGTGGTTGTTCCGAAAGGATAAAGACGTGGGGTATGACGAGTTAATTAGGGATGCCAGAACAGGGACATCATTCATCACTTGATACCTGGCCTCAAATAGCCGCCCATTTCCTTAGCAGACCACCAAAGGCGACATAAGCCAAACTAAGATTGTTCTTATTTGCAGAGTTAGTTAAGGAAATTTCTTTCAATATTTCAAACAACCAGAACTATTCAGGTTTAACTAGTTTAAGTGGTCCTTCCAAGAAGACGGTTAGATTGCAGTTATAATTTGGTTACAATTTGCTTTAGAATTGCTAGATTAGAAATAATGAAACTCAAAAGCAGCAGCTTCTAGTGTCAGGATCTATATCGTAAAATGTGACAAGAGAAAAAAAAATGTTTGGTTGGAATTAATTTTCCGTTCAAAAAAACTAAAGAAATTAATTACATGTGATAATTAGAACAGATTACTTTCATTAGGTTTAGATTAGAACTAGAATGAAAAATACCAAGAACACCAGTTTCCTTTTAAAAATTATCAAATAAATGAAATAATACAACCAAATGCACAAGAGAACCAATGAAGGTTACAAACGTCATCATTCCTGGTAGTGACACTTTCAACTACAAAGAGGTACGCCTGCGCGTTACGAAAAACGCAAGAAGAGTTTTTCTTAACAACATAATCACCAATTTGAAAAAAAAAAAAAGAGAAGAGTTTTCCATGAAAATCCCAGAATTCAAAAAATTGGGTGTGTTTTGAGTGTGAAGGACGCCTGGTTTTCTTTTCTTTTTTCAGTTCACCCCTGCCTCCCAGTGGCACAGCGGTATGTCTGCGGACTTACAACGCTAGAATTCGTGATTCGATACCCGTGGTGGGCAGAGCACAGATAGCCCATTGTGTAGCTTTGTGCTTAATTACAAATAAACAGTTCAACCAACAAATTATACAGAATCAAGCTCATCTAATAGTTTAAGAAAATCAAGCAAATTGAAGATCGTCGTTGCTTTATGTATATATAACAGTATATAATGAACAGGGATTTCTGGGTTCATCTGTTTTAGTTTTACCTTAAACTGTATATATATATATATGGCGCATGTTAAAACTTGATGTTTACCTGCTGTACATATCAATACATAAGGTGAGGCAACATATTTAAAGCTGTAATCAATGTTCTATTGTAAACAAGAAATCCTTGAAATTAAGAATAAGCTGTAGTTTTAGAGGGGAAGAAGCCGTGAAATCGCAGAAGAAATAGCAGGCGATTTTTGCCCAATATTTCAAGGAGGGGGTTTCAGAATGTGTATAAAACATGAATACCACTTTTTTAGTTAAGAGTGCCACCGATGCTAAGTTAACTAGTAAAGTGAACAGAACTGAAAAAGTGGCCACATGGTTTGATGAATGAATTGACATTTTTCAATATTGTTACGACAGCGGAAGTCACGTGACACTGGTAACACGTCATGAGTTTCTAGAAGGATCATGACTGTTCCTGGCAACTCTAGTGTTTGCCAGACTCCCTCTATTTTTGTATATAAGCCCGGCAAATAAAGCGGAAATAATGCCAGATAGCAGATTGAAGAGAGATATAGAGACAGATAATCGAGTCAAGCCGTAAGTAAAGTGTGTAAATCGTTGTGAATTATAGCGTGTGTTTAAGTTAAAGTGACTGTGGATATTAAGCGTATTGTAAAGTTGTATTGAGAAAGAATAAACTAGTTTTATTTAAGAAAGGACTTGTATCGCTGAAGTTCTTCGGAAAGAATTTTTACGGGAAATTAACAAACGAACAGAGACGTAACAATATATTTTGAAAAATGTAACAAGAATAAGAAGTTGCAGAACGTTTCGGTTACTAATTTCGATACGATTGGCGTAATCTGGAGGGAAATTAGATCATGTAATTTATCTTCTCTTCCACCATGATTATTAGATGCCGTATTTGATCATACTTTTTTTTTCTGAATCCCATGTATTAACCATATATTTATCATTATCTTCTGATTGAATCTAATGAAAAAACATTAATAGCTCTCACGTTGCGTATAATACATTATTTGAAATATACATTGGCCCTCAGCTACGCTGATTTTTACCACGTTGTTTACTCTAAGTTAACAGGTAAGAAAGTTGGTTACACCCTCATTTTTTTCATTGGACATGCACATCGAACAAGTCTTACCGTTCCACGGAATTTTAATAACACTTTCCTGCGTTTTAACTTCAAATTCAGCAGCTAGCTTTTTGCACAGACCTACTGAACATTTGATGGATGAAGGCACCGCCCATAGCTTACGTACGACTGAGCCGGCCTCATAGGGCAGATGTCGAGATACCGGATTCAAAACGTGTGTCAACGAAACGTGTCTTTCGTTATGACCAAGCACACAGTAGGTGATGCATTACGTATGTTACATTTTGCATGAAGATTTAAAGGTTGCTTGTTTTGTTTTAGAATGTTCGTGTAAAGCTAAAAAAGTCTAACTAAGCATAATATTGAACTGAAAGACTAGCGGGAAGGCAAATAAAAATTCAGTAACCTTTAAAATTTTAAAAGACTGAATTTATATAGGATTGTAGCCACCAGAGAAAAATGTTTTTAGGTAAAACATAGCTGTATAAAAACTCGAACAATAATCATAACTTATTTTTCAGCAGTAATGCATGTCATTTATCAATTCAACCTGAAGTGATCGTCCATTTTTTTATATAAAAACAGTAATTTTTTATCTTTCTCTGAATATTTTAATAAATTCTTTTTGGTAGCTTTTTTTTTATATTTATTGATTTCTCTCTGTTATTAGAAAGAACAACATTTCTGTAACTAGTTTGAGACGGTTTAGTTTTACATGCGGGTTGTCCAGACCTGGTTTCCAATAGAATATTCCCTTTACATGTGTAGCTTGCAAATAGAGTAAATCCAATAAACGGCGTATCGTTATCGTTGTATTATTTTTTATGCAGATACATTTATCTTATTAGGATACATTTAACCAGTTTAATTTGGTTGTCTTACAGGTGCAATGCTTTTTGTTTTTTTAGTTCAGTTATTTGGAATTTAAAAATCATCCAAAGTAAGGAGAGGCTGTTGAGTTATGCAGCGTGGTAAAATGGCGTATTATCTTCGAAATAAACATTTTTCTTTATAAGATAATACATGTTTTACAAATCTCCATTGACATTACTTATACTCCCCTCTTTTACATAATGCACTATATCACGTGAAGTTTACAAGACAGTCAAGTCATTCCACTATTCACAGGTTGTTGTTTTTCTGTTGTTATTTGCATCAGGGAACGGAAACTTCGAAGTTTCTGAGTGAAACTTTATGATTATTAAGACACCTGTAATACAACATAAACTATTAATAAGTAAGGTTTGTTTAATTGTTTATAGTTTAGTACAAGACCGATGTCCACAAGGATTGAACCCCAAATGGTTGAAATATAAGTCTTAAAGATTAAAGAAAACTTTTCTACAAAAAAAAATATTAAACAATAGAAAATATTTTATGTACATTTTGACACTCTGGTGGGATTGAGATTGGGTGTATTTATATTTTCTTCTTTCGAAATTTCTTTGTTTGTTTGGTTGTGGTTAAGCACAAAACTACACAATGGACTATCTGTGCCATGTCTATCACGGGTATCGAAACCTGGTTATTAGCGTTATAAGCATTCAGACTTATCGCAAGCTACTTACCAGCTGTTTTTGAAAGCTGAAGTTCCAGGATTGAGCTGTGTTTTGTTGAAACATTTGTAAAGTTTTAGCATTATAAAAAATAATATAATAGCATCGAAAACTGCAAAGACCATTAGTGTAAATTGCAAAATGTTGATGTCCTATTTATTATAGCCGACAGTATAATTATATAACGCGTTTGTCAATAAATCTTTCATGCAATGTGGTTCTATATCTATAAAAATGCAACATACATGTAGAGCTATGAAAAATAAAAAGTTTAATATAACAGAATTGGAACTGAAACAATGTCAAAGACAAATTACTGAACTAAAAATTTATCGAAATTTGAACTCATTTAACAATAAATAATTAAAATGTTGCAATGTTAACATTGAGCATTCTACTTGAAACTTCAACAATTGGTATGTAAATTATATTAGTTTTTAATTAGAAATGCGATCGCTCTACTTTACCCGAGTGTATGTAAAAGGAAGAAATACTAATAGTATTATATTTACTAAAACAAAATACTCGCGTTCCGCTGCGGAGTTCAAAGGATCTTCATGATTCACAGAGGCCCCAGTGTACTGATCAAGGTCCTCCATTATTTTCAATTACTTCTATAGCTACCCTAATGTGGGTCCGCACACGAAAAAAACAACTGCCAGGACACCTGCCCATGGTATCTGAGCACGTGTGCCAGGTTTGGTCCTACTAGCTTGTGAGAGGCGCTCCTAGGATACCAAGAAGGGCCAAAACTCAAAATCCAATGCCAAATTCGGGTTCAGCGACCCTGAATACCTACTTTTAGATCCCCATCATGCCTGGGTGACGTTCCAGGCGCGTTGTAGCCTCCCTTGATAGTAAAGCTACACTATATAAAGAAGGACATCCCAAAGGTTACCCCGAGTCCAACTGCTAAGTTTGGTCCTGTAAGCTCCAGAACAAGGAGGAGTTAGCTGAACATACATACATATATACAAAATTACAAGCTGAATTAACATAGGATGAACCATAGTTATATAAGAAATAAGAGTGTATAATACTGTTAAAACTATAGTTCAAACTCATTAAGATTTCTGTTTTTCAAATTCTTCTCAAGTTTTTAGAATAATGTGATGATAAAATATACCTTTCAATAACAACATAATGGAACATAACGGTGGCAAAGTCATATGAATTTATTCAAACTACTCGAACACGAAAGTTTGCTTCAGTTTAAGAACATCGACAAAATAGGTAAGACTAGTATCATGAGGTCTAGATCGGTAAAACATTCATATGGCGTACAGCTGGCCAAATTGACTTTTCGAAAACGCGAGTATACCTCGCCGTGTTTTGTTTGTTTGTTTGAATTTATGCACAAAGCTACACAATGGGCTATCTGTGCTCTGCCCATCACGGGTATCGAAACCCGGGTTCTAGCGTTGTAAGTCCTCAGACATACAGATGTGCCACTGGGGGGCCCTCACCGTGTTATTTTCTTTAACAATAAACTACAGACTCGTAACTGATATTAGTCTTGTATCAATGTAGTGAGTACTTTAAGCTAAAATTACCAGACTTAAATCACTGGAATACATTACAAAATATTACACGTCACTGAAATAGATGTAAACTTATACGTGTTACTTATGCATGATGTAATATTATACAAAATAGTTAGTTCAAACACGTGAGAAAGTAGAATTAACGTTGATAAAATCTGTACATTTCAACAGTATCCACTCTCGTGCTAATAATTTTCGTCGAAATTTTTGAAGTGTACTTATTCACTTGAGAAATTATTTACATTAAACTCAAGTAGGAAGAGTGAGGTAACTGGTTAGCTTGTAACAAGACGCATCATTGTGCACTATTGAGAAATGACCTTACGAATGGTGATTTGAGACTGTCTTTCCTCACGACGTGTCGTTTACATATAATATCTAAAAGGATTATTATATCACGAAATTCCTCCGGTGGAACAGAGGTAAGTCTACGGGTTTACAACGCTAAAATTAGGGGTTCGATTCCCCTCGGTGGACACAGCAGATAGCTTTGCTATAAAAAACACACACATATCACGAAAGCAAGTATATAGGGATTGGCGTCGCCTACTGTTTAACGTACTCAGCCTTTGAATTTGCGGTTCGCGTCTCATTGCCGTGAAAACTCATTCGCACTTTGGGCTGTATTTGTGCTATAAGAATGACTGTTACATCACACTGTTCAATTTGATAAAAGTGGGCCCCAAGAATTAGCGGTGGGTGCTGTTGATTAGTCATTTTTATTTTATCGATTCAAAATTAGGGATTGCTATGGGCAGATAGCCCTTGTGTAGCTTTGGAGAAAATTCTAGAGCAAAACAAAGTACCAATGTACGAATTAAAACACTCGCCCTTGGTGAATTCTGCGTCTATTGAATTATAGAAGTGGAACAGTCATGCCAGATATAAACCTTATTTTATTTGAATAAGTGTAAATGTAATTTTGATATTCATTTCATTACCCTATAAAATAGAAAAGTTTTTGTGTGTGAAAAATATGTTCACTAATAATTCATCCACGTGTAGCATGTTAAAATAAACAGAAACACCAACATTGATTGGTCAAACATCTTTAAACGTGGTCTAAACTAATAAAAGTAATCGTGGTAAAACCCCAGTGTGAGAAAAGTATATATTTTCTTAAACTCCTGCTCAACAATCCATTTATCCACAAAAAAGCTCTATTTTGAGTTACTGGTGACACGGTTATACCACTCACTCGATCTGTGATTAAGAGTTTGTTAGACTACTCCAGAATTTTTGTACAAAGCTATACAAAGGAATATCCGTGCACGGCCAAACTGGAGAGAAGTCCAGAACATTCACTGTAGACTCTTGAGTTACTCTCGTCTGACTAAATAGTGGGATTTGGCCGTTGCTCTTATACCGAAATGTGTAGACTGTGTTTCTGCTGCAATATGCAGCAGTCATGAACCCTTGGACTCACTGTTCACGCACGCTAACAATTCAGCCACGCCCTGACCTCGTTGATTGGAGTATTCCATTGTTTGTATTATAGTGTAGAATGGTATAGACACAACTTCCCATTGTTTGTATTATAGTGTAGAGTGGTATAGACACAACTTTCCATTGTTTGTATTATAGTGTAGAGTGGTATAGACACAACTTCCCATTGTTTGTATTATAGTGTAGAGTGGTATAGACACAACTTCCCCAAAATAAAAATCCATTAGCCGTTTTTTTTTATCAAAGTTGAATAACGTGTGCTAAAAAATTATAATCACCCGCTCACACACACACATGCAACACATCTTATATACATGTATATATATATATATAGAGAGAGAGAGAGAGAATAATGTAACAAAGTATACTAACATTCTCCATCTGCTAAAATGCATTTATGTATTTATTTATCAGTTTCCAGAGATGAAATAATAATAGTATATCTATGTTCTGAATCCTGAGGATATATGTATTTGTATTATGTATGTAAATAAACACACACACATAATACACATATTAATCTTCCATGTTATATGTAGCTGTAAACCATCACTCCAAGCTATTACGCTGGTAAAAATGTAACAATAAAACGTACTCTTTGAAACTAGGTAAAGAAAATCAATGGATTCTAAGACCTCTGCCTACAGTGCAATCTGTCATAATTATATTGTTTCAGCGAAATTAACAGACAGGCTTAAGTCTGCAGAAAATATGAAAATACGTTTGGAACCTATTCTATTGTTGTAAGTAGTTGGCCCGCACACAAATACAAGTCAAGCCACACACCCTGACTAATTGTCGCCAAACAACGCACGTGCAGTGCGAAATCCGAGCAATACTACCTCACCTAGTAAAGCCTGTCCAGCACTAGGACCTACCGGAAAGGTGTCAGCAGAACCACCGTGAGACCTCCATGTTAAAGTTTGTAGCTCCAGATCAACCTGCTTGGGTGGTAGATCACGAGCTTGGCGCGAGCTCCTGACGGGTTCCTTGATAGAGATGTCGACTGGGCTAATCATGCCAGCCCTCGTCTAGCTAGGTTATTACCCAACCGACGTCAGGTTTCTTCAGCTTACCAATTACCATAACAAAACTGGCGAAGTCTGTAATCAAGATGCCGCAAATCAGAGCTTGGGCACGGTTCTAGCTAGCGGGCAGGTAAGTTGGCTCAGCCCCAAGATAATCAGAAACCTGGTGTTGGTGTTGTTAGAGCTGGCCAGCAAGTGGGGGAAAATACGAAAAATATATACTGGTCACAAACATTCCACAGAATTTCATGGTCTTTTTAGTCTAAAACCCACTATTATCGCTAGGATGTCAACGAATCCTTTTATATTCCTGTAATTTCCTAAGCTTTGGTGTCTTGGTGTTCTTTTTTCTTTTTTTTTTCTTGGTTACAAATTACAATACAACGAATGAAGGTGTGATTATCAGCAACTATTATAGCTAATTTTGTTACAACTGTGTTACCAGTCGTAAATACAACACTACAAATGTTGCTAAGTGGCGAGAAGCGTAGTGAACTACAACAGTGTACTAATGTTTCTCGTAACCAACAGCTAAATTGAACAACAACACTATGCTTAATTCTGCTAAGAAACCAGCAGCTAAATGATGAAAAATGAGAGCGCTTCGCATTTTATTAAAATTATAATTAACTGAACTGATTCATCTGTTTTGTCCTTTGTTGATTACCTCACTTTATTGTATTGTTTAACTGAACTTCTAAAGGTTCACTGAAGATAAAATTCGTTAGAATTCATTCCACTCACGCGTAAGTTTTTGTTTCTTTTCTCTTTTTCAAATCACCCAAAACTAGGAACAGTTGGCGGAAGGAAATATAAAGAAATACCATCTACTGCATTTCAGCTATAATACTCAACTAAATGCATCATCTATTTCGAGCATAAGAGATGGGGAATTTTTTGAAATAACGCCAAAAAACCGTCAAAATAAGGCTTAGTTTCTTCTTCCATGCGTCAGCCTCACTTTAGAAAAATATTAAAACATACTATAAAACGAAATGTTGTCACTCGTGATTTAAAAGAAGAATGTCAAAATTTCATTTTATTGTAAGCGTTAGATTGTTAACTAAGAATCCAGCCAGCGGGTTGCTTGAAAGTTGCAGTCTGGCCTTCCACTGGTTTGAAGTTAAACAACCCTGGTATATAACATTATTTGTAGAAGTAACGAAACTAAGAATCCAGCCAGCGAAGTTGCTTGGAAGTTGCAGTCTGGCCTTCCACTGGTTTGAAGTTAAACAGCCCTGGTATATAACATTATTTGTAGAAGTAACAAAACCATACGTGTAAATTGGGAATGTGAGAAAGTTGGTACTTATGGGAAGAGTAGACATAAAATGTAACAATATACCATGTGTTATAGTTTTTAAACTGCTCATTTTTAGCCGCGGCTGAACGGCTCATAGAACGGCTCCGGGTTTTTTATTCGTATATTTTCAAATACAAACTTTTAGCTAATGGCTCCGTCATCTCTTGGCCAATTTGAGTTATAATTACAGTTTTGTACTCAGAAGGTCAAACCCTTTAGATTGATGTATTTCACCTCGCTCAAGGTCTCATAGATTACTATATTCTAATTCTGCCTAAAATAATTTCAATTTGAGGGTAGGCTAGTAGAGGTCCTTATGAGTAATATAATCAAATAGGGTATAGTAAAAAGGGAAACAAAGGCCTGGTTAGTGTTCTCTAATCCTGCTTAAAAGAATTTCAAGTGCCGCGGCTACTGAGGATTGTCTCTTGTTTAAGAATAAAAAGCTGTCGTTTTATATTATAGGTATAGATAAAAAAAATTTAAAACGTTATACGTATTTTCTTTTTATTACTATTTGAAGGATAATACGTTGTAAAATTCTAAGAACATCGAACATTTTGTGTATTACAAAACGCTCTAAACCCGATAAGTAACCACCCCATAAATAAAATCATGGATTTGCCTTGCTAAAGCCGGCCTTGTCGACAGCAGCTAAATATTGGTAGTTAAATTCCATTTATTTTATTACTAGTCATAGAAATCTAATGTATTTTGTATTGTTGTTTTCTTAGTGCTAAGGTACATAATATTGTTACGCCTCTGTGTTCGTTTGTTAATTTTCCGTAAAAATTCTTTCCGAAGAAACTTCAGCGATACAAGTCCTTTCTTAAATAAAACTAGTTTATTCTTTCTTAATACAACTTTGCAATACACTTAATTTCCACAGTCACGCTATAACTTAAACAAACGCTATAACTCACAACGAACGATTCACGCGCTTGACTCAATTGTCCGTCTCTATCTCTGTCTGCAATTCAATTCCATTTTTGCCGTCACTTCTTGGCGGTCTTATATACAAGAATACCGCAAATCTAGTAAACACTCGATGATTCACGAACCTTCGAGAATATCATGACGTGTTACTAATGTCACGTGACTTCCACTGTCATAACAATATTCTAGCAGATTTTAGAGTTGTAAGTTTGTAAACTTACAGCTGACCCATGTGTACAGAATTAACCCTGGTATGAGGGCGGTCGTGTATATAACAATTTGACAGTTGCCTATATCCTCGGTTTCGTTATGTAACGGTAGTTGACATAAAGTTTACTGATACTCAAGTTAACCCAGAATGTATCGAAAATCATGCCGTAAAATGTTTCCATGGCATTTTTTCTTGTTCTTATTTTTCATTTTTACATAATTTTGATCATATTATACCAACAGACATATGTATTAAAATAATTCATATAAAAGGCCCGCCTTCCGAAAATATTATTATTTTTTGAACGTAGAATATAAAAAAGAAAAGAATGTCCATAAATATATAAGCTCATGTATGTCTGTAAATGTATATATGTATTGATTTGCTCAATGCCAAGGTAAAACGTAGCTAATAATGTCGACATACTCGATTTGTGAGAGGAGTAGGTCTAAAGTAATGGACTCTTAAGCCGCTCTTTGGCATTGACTTGCTAAACACAAACACTGTCATTGACAGCGTTTAAAACCGATTACTTCTTTTACTGCAATGGCTTTAACAGGTAATGCGGCTTATCCTCTCTAGGATTAGGGTGACTTGAGTGATAGCTGCTGCCAGCCGTTCCCACTCCAAGCCAGGGTGAGAAGAGGGGTTATTCCGCGAATACCACGCCTGTTACATGCCGCGAAACGCCATAAAACTGCTCGGTTCCAGCACACCCTCTTTTCGCAGTTTGTTCTGAAGTGAGTGTAACTAGTCATTCGGAACGATAAGTTACGTGGAGAACAAGAGTGTGAGTCCGGGGATGAGCTTTGATTAACTACAGAGACCCGTCGTTCTACAATACTGTTTTTTATTGTTTTGTTTTGTTTTACTATGAAGTAACATAGTTTCTTATTCGAAAATTCTCGGATATATTTCTATTTATGGCAATGAAACTCACTCGCTGAACCAACAACAACAAGTATGGTATTATGAAAATGAAGTGATTAAGCCATACTGACGAAAAAAATTTATAACTTAGTTACAAACATTCTGTGTCGAAAAATGGCGCACAAACCGGCAACTGAACCCACGATCTGCCCTCAGTCGTGAGGGGGCGTGTAAAGCCAGATCTGCTAAAACCACCCCTTCTCGCTTTCCCTATACACTATTCTGAGACGCAAGATAAACAAAGCTTTGGCAAGTTGGTTAGTTTCAAGTATAGATCCCCCCCCCCCCAAAAAAAAGAAGAAAGATGGAGGTCACTCGGATCACTTTTCACAAAGTTTATCTTGGTCACGTAAAGTTAATCACGTATAGTTAAGGATGTGTATCATATGGCACATGAGATGGATCGTATATCTTTATTTAATCTGAGCAAATGACATTGATGATTTGTCACTGCCGAATTTTTATGTTGTAAAAATGTCCTTATGGTGTTAAATGTAAGTGGATCAGGGTACTAGTGTATTTATTACCAAGGTCTTATAATGAAAATCATACATCTAATGTTAAATATACTTGAGATGAATAGCTGTAATGAATCAGTTTATATTATTATTATTTTTGTCAAACTGTACAATGTTTGTTTTCAGTATTTACGTTTGGTACCAGTAGCTTTTGAAAAGAAGAAAGACCATCAGAACAACACTAAACTTACATCATACGAACCAATAAGCACAAAAGAGCTTGATTTGTGAAATATTCCATATATATACACATATATATATTGACGAATGAAAATTATAATTAGTTTAAAGCTACAACTAAGGATACACTCAATGATCTTCAAGTTAATATGTTTTTCAAACAATTAGGCCGCAAATAAACGAATTACACATAAAAGACAAACAAATGAAGCTAGGACACAAACTACAATATTGATAAAGTCATATGTACCTTAATAAGAGAGGTATCTGAAGAATAGGGATCACGAATTCAATAGGGGATACATAGATCTATTTAAATGTCTCATAGGTGGGGAAAATAATAAATATTAAGAGCTGATAAGAGGGTTCAATCGAACAGTTTTCTACAGCAAAAATTACCATTTACTGTCTACACCCAATTGTGGAACAGAATGAAACACAAAAGTAAGAAAGAGAAATTAAGAAATAAAATGGACCAATGACGAGAGGTGACAATTCTTTGAAGTTTGCTTTCCAGCCCTCATGGTAATCACACACCTATATAAACAGCAAGGTGGAATCTGAGATGTTAATGCAGTAATTATTTCTATGATTATACGAATGAATATTGGAATTTACCTTCTGGAGTTCCAAAAAAAGTATTAACGAAACCTCCTCCCTGATCAGTATGTTGTTAAAGTAAGTGCTCATTTGTATGACTGAACTTAAATACAATGTATGCTATCTAACAAGATAGTATTAACAATTGTGCAGAACTTGTCAAAACACACAGAAGCTACTAGAACTGTGACCGTACCTTGCAGTGTATTTAGAATTCTGAGCAAATCCACCATTCTTGTCAGCTAGTGTTCACTTTGGCCGAGGTAACGGAGATAAGCTTCAGCTAAGTAAAAAGATAACTCCGTTTTGTTATAAGGGTTGTTTCTTGAAGAATGACGGAATAATCTCTGATCTTGGTTTAGAATTGGCCTCTTAGGAAGTTATCTTCTGGCATAATCTGTGGTACCATTGAGTTGATTCATAAACAAAATCAAACAGATAGAACAGATAAACAATGGGCTGTATGTTTGTTTCTTGTTATTTTTAAATTTCGCACTAGCCATCCCTAATTTGGAAGTGACAGACTAAAGGGAAGACAAGCATTTAACACCACCCACCACCAACTCTTAGGCTTATCTTTTATGAACGAAAAGTGGGATTGACCGTCATATTAGAACGCCCCCACGGCTGAAAGAGGGAGCAGGCTCAGAAACAGGATTTCAACTCGAAACCCGCAGATTACGAGTCTATCATCTTAATCACCAGGCCGTGCCAGACCACACAATGTACTGAACAAATGTATATAGAGTAGGAAATCACCATTCTTTCTAATGCAACAAGTGGTAGCTTTAATGCATCCTGTGGAATGAGTCTAACACATTGCCACCAATTGCTGTTGTGATGGAATCCAAGAATTAAAAAACACAATTTTGCATCAAGAAACCAGTCTTTATGTGCTCAGACAGTTATATCTCGGAAAGCAGGATTTATTCCAATAATGATCTATGATTATGGAGAATGACTATGGAGTTAACAGCTAAAGTATTTGTTGGCACAGTCTGTGTGAGAGAAAAAACAACAACAGATACTGGCCTTATGCTACATTGCACCCAAAAACAAATACACGGTTAACATAACATCTAAAATTACTAGTCAAAGATTGTGCAGATACTCTTGATACTGAACAGCAAAGGGAACCCAGTAAGCTGTTGGAAGAGTTCGTTGATTGACCAGATGGCTGCCTGTGTAAGACATACTTAACTTGACACTACATACATGCCAATTCTATGAGACAATTGCCATGCAGAGGACCTATAGATGTTAAAAGATGGATTTTCAACAGTAAATCAGCTGCTGAACTAGTTTCATTCATTCGTGGCCTTAGTCTACTTATTAACAGTGTCTCTTTTATACACAGCCTTCTCTCATCGCTGTATTTAGATAGAATCTTGAAAGCTGGTGAATGCATTACTATAACATAATCTCAGATAGCGTGATGTTGTACACTGTACTTGTTCACACTTAACATATAACACGTTCTTGTACACGTGCTTTTAGCCATCTAGTGTTAGAACAAATATACCTAAAACTGCATCTAAAACATTTAAATTCATAAACAAAACTAGATGTTGTTAAAGACGATATTCTGTCTTTATATCTGAAAAAAAAAGATCTTTGCATTATATATTGCGGATTAAAAATCATATGCAAATTTATCTGCGGCTACATTCTACGAAAAAAAAAAAGCTTGCATACTTGTTTTCTTCATTAGCATCCCATATCTGCCATTGTAGGGTAATATTATTGACATTAGTTTGCGGCCCGTTGTAGATAAGTTGTTTGATTACTCTAACTTCCTTTAAATATTTTCGTATGATGTTGTTTACGATATTCACTGGAAAGCCATTTTTATTTAGCAAGTCTTATTTTATGTTATCAGGTTCTTTATGTAAATATTAGTAAGTGGTAGTAATCTTATAAGCACGATGAACGAACATCTTAACTAAAGTTTTCTTCAACAACGATTACCGATAGAACGAAACTGGTAAAATGGAAATATAAACCAGCAAACTTCTTTTATGTAAGCTTCACATTCAAAGTTTTCTTCATTGATATGTACCAAAGTGTCTAGAAAGGCGAGCTTGTGTTGTTTCTTATGTCCAGGAGTAAATGTGATACATGATGACTATTGAGATATTCTAGAAACTGATGAATATCTTCAGAGTCCTTGAATATAACAAAAATGTCACTAGCTGTAATCTGTAGGTTTGAAATTGTCAGAAAAGACATTTAACCATTAGCCTTATTAGCGTAGCACTGGAGATGAAATGTTTTGCCACACAGTGAGAGTTTGTTCATTTGTTGAAAGACCCATTCCAGGGCACCTTGTGGCAGCAGTGGTAATACTTAACGTTACAAGCAGTAAGGATGCTACTAATGATTAACTCCAAGGATGTTGAATCAGTAACTGAAAAAAACATGTTTCGTTTGGGCCAACTTGTTCTAAAGTATGTTGTGGTATGATCTCCTCAAACATCAATGAATGCAACTCAGATTTATATAACTTATGACATTTATATGAAGGGTTAGTAATGCAAGATAATTTGCCGTGTTGTTTCTACAACCCATATAAAAGTCACAATCAACCTTTTATTTAGCTATTGGCCCTTAGGTCTCTGACATAGAAAATACTTTCAACTTTGCATGTGTTATGAGGGTAGGGGGTGTTGGTACTATGTTGTATGTACTACTCCAAGAAAAGCTATATAATCCTAGGGATTTCAAGCATAGATTTGTAAGTTGTCCATTACATAGAATAGCTTTTTTTTTTACTGTGACACCCCTTCCAAAAATATGTATCGTGTAATCAATGTGTGTGCTGATCATTATAAATTGCTTTAATGGCTGGGGCAAATTTTATTAATTGGCGAACGCTTCAGTTCAAATTGTCGTTGATAATTTCTTTTAAACAAGTGATAGTATGCTTTAGGACATTTGGAGAAACTGACACAATTCAATAAGCAAATTTTGATAATTTACTGTTAGTCCAGTTTTGCTGAATATTATATGTGGTGAAGCCATGCAGCCTGACAGTAGGCTAAAAGGTCCTTGGAAACTGTCGAGCAAAGTTTGTGAGTATATACTGAACTAATGGAAGGACCATCTGCAATAGGCGGTTTAGGTTTACGCTTGACGTCATAAATGTTTTGTCTACCATCTTGGATGACAAGCAATAGCTACCAGCTAGGCATCGATCGAGACTAATATTAATAGGAGTATTGATATAATAGCAATCACATAAGTAATAAAAAAAAATTTTAAATGTGAAATGATGTAGGGGTGGCAGTTCCAAAAATAATGCAAACAAGAGTATAATGAGTAATAAAAACCCTATAACCCGAGCGCTTTCGAAAGATGGGAACCAGTTTGCCCTTGAAGAGGAAAGGTCCACCTTTCGAATGCTCTCGAGTTATATGGTTTATATTCATTTCTATCAAGACTTCTTGAACCTACCTGTTTTTCTAGCATCGTGAAGAGTATAGGAATGATACAGCTGTATATAAATCGTTCTTACATGACTTTCAATATTAAAATTTAATGTTACAATATCAAATTCACTAGTACAAAGTGGTTACGAGGTTGGTCGAATTGACCGACCTCGTAGTGAGAGTGTGTAATAGTCTGTGATAATCAAGACATGTTTTGATTCAACTTTGTTTTCCTTGTAAGTCCTAGGCTCTTAGTTACAATACATTCATGCCTACCATGACATGACCATGATATTATGATAAACAAACTGCATACCAACGGTCAGAGATATATAACTGCCAACTGCAGTAATATTGAACTCAAGTATGCATTTTACAGTATTACATTAAATTTTAATGTTCAAAGTCGTGTAGAGATGATCTATGTATAGCTGTATCATCCATATATTATTGTTTACTTTCTTTTTAGCACTGCCGTCCCTATATCATTTTATATTTACAAAATGTTTTATTACTTGTTTTGTGATTTTTTTTATCTGACTGAAAAATAGTGTATTTTATGAACGTGTGTAATAAAATTTGATATTATGTGTGTTGATTTTTGATGTTTTACTCCTTCACTTTATACCTAATTTAGGGATTGGCTCCCTAAAGAACCGATTATATAGTGTACAAAGCATCGAGTATTCTACATTTTACAGTCATCTAATATTCATCTATTATTTGCTGATAATTCCTATTTCACTCTGAAGTTAAGCTTTTTAAAGTAACACCAGATTTCTGTAAAAAAGCTAACTCCAAAGGGTGATGATAACATCGTTTACACTAGAATTATGTTTGTTTGTTTTGTTGGGGGGAGGGGTCAATTACTACTAGTTATTGTGATTAAGTGATGACATCTTGCGCTGCCAAGAAAAACATAGAGTGGATTTTGGTTTAAACTGACATTAGTGATAAAGTTGTTGCAAAATTACCTCAACTGAAACAGGAAGAAGAAAGATGAATAATTTGGTGGGTTGGTCACCTTCTAGTTTGGTATCTTAGCAATGGTTTCTTGCCTTGTTTGGTAGAGAAACAAATGCAAGTGAGTGGCAATCATCTTTTAAAGTAAAAACTCTCTGTTATTGATGATTTTCTAGCGCGTATATTTGTATTATACCTATTGAGTACCTTGGTCATACCTATGTATAGAGGCTATCGACCCTATAATAATGCCTATCTTTGTGTGGTAGTAAACTGTTTAAACAGAGGTGGCGGGGCTAAAGAAAAGTCGTTTTTTCCGCTTGCCTAAAGTGATCGAAACTCAACGAGAGAAAACCATACAGTTATCAAAATATCGATGAGACAAATACCTACACATCGTCAGAGCTGATGTTAGAAATTATTTACGCCTATATAAGAGTCTGTTCTATACATTTCATTGAAAAGTTTAAAAATTTGTTTAAATGTAAATAATTGTAATTTTTTCAGTTATAATAATTATATACTATACACAGCGTGGTTACAAGTAAATAGACACCACCTTTTCAGAAAAAAATGAAATTTTTCAGTCATATTCACATGAATTGATATATTTATAATTTAATTAATATCTAGTAGATCTTCCTTTCGCTTCGTGGAGTTCGTTGATCCTTTGGGGCATCGTGAGAATCATCTCGTCAATTTTAGATTGTGGGATTTTCGCCCACTTTTGCTTCAAAACTTGGAGTAGATCGCTCTACGAAATTGTGTTTTTTTTTTGTTGTTTCTTGACTTGCCGGTTTAACGTTAGATCTTATCAATATGCATAACTAATTTATTGTAAGAAATAAAAAATGTTGAAGTGTAATTTTTATTTCAGGATACGTATTCAGAGCGAAAATCTTATCCATTTCTCTTTCATTTACAGTGTTATAAGGGGGTATCAACTTTCAGTGCAACTCCAAGATACTGAATCTTAATTAAGCATGTGGTCAGCATATTTAGTTTAACATTGATTATAACAAATACATAATGTAGAACCTCGGAAAGTTTAAATAAAGAAATATATAAATGAAATGACTAATAATGTTTAAACAAATATGAACTTTTTGTTGCTAAGCAACATGACATAAAAATCCATTGTTGGAACGCATTGTTACCAAAACGCACTGGCTTTTCTATTCATTAGAAGTTGTTATATAACGAACCACTTCTTTTCTATGTGGTTTTTAGATAACTTGACTCATTAAAAAGATGCGCACGTACGTATACAAGATAAGTAATAATACCCAGGTGCAAACCCTCGGGGTCCACTTAGTATGGTTGAAAACTTTCAGGATTCTAGGTTCTTTCGTCTTGGAGCTATGGCAGTCACACCTACAAAGACATGCACGTGCCTGTCTCCCCTTTCTGTCTGTCTGTGATTTCTATTAGTAATATAAGGAACCATTTCTTTTCTATGTAGTTTTTTGCAAGCTTCCCTCATTAAAAAGATGCACACTCATGTGGAGAAGATAAGTAATAATACCCAGGTGCACACCCTGAGGGTTCACTTAGTATGTGTGCAAAATGTCAGGTTTCTAAGTTCTTTCCTGTTGAAGTAATGGTGGTCACACTCATACACACAGGACCCACTGACACGCCCCTTTAATATTATAGACTAGCGCAAGTACCTGGCTTCATTCGGATTATTATGTCGATTTATTTTAGATGACTATGTCAGGTGTGTATTCTGAACCCATTTTAGCATAAAAGTATAACCTATACACGTTTGCTGCTCCTGTATGGAATGTAGCCTGTTTATGAAGGTAACCTTCCCTCTGACTTGTCCTCTGATTTTAAACTCAAATAATAATAAAAAAAACAAATAGGTCCGGCATGGCCAGGTGGTTAGGGCACTCGACTCGCAACCTGTGGGTCGCGAGTTCGAATCCCCGTCCTAAACATGCTCGCCCTTTCAGCCGTGGGGGCGTTATAATGTGACTGGACAATCCCACTATTCGTTGGTAAAAGAGTAGCCCAAGAGTTGGCGGTGGGTGGTGATGACTAGCTGCCTTTCCTCTAGTCTTACATTGCAAAATTAGGGTCGGCTTGCACAGATAACCCTCGTGTAGCTTTGCGCGAAATTCAAAAACCAAACAAATAAACAAACCTCTTTAATTAAATGAACCTCTAAATTAGAAAACAACACATGTTTATTTTTTCAATTTTGTAGTTTATACATTTCTTTTCAAACTTTCATCACACAGCCTTTTAACATCAATGTTAGTTTATACATTTTTCCACAAGCAACATGACATAAAACCCATTGTTGGAACGCATTGTTACCAAATCACAATGGCGTTTGTATATATATTAGAAGTTGTTATATAAGGAACCACTTCTTTTCTATATGGCTTTTCGCTAGATTGCCTCATTAAAAAGATGCGCATGCGCATGTCTATGATTTATATCTCTAATTTGTAATATAAGGAACCACTCCTTTTCTATGCGATTTTTCACTGGTTTACCTCATTAACAAGATGCGTATGCGCACACACACGTGGATAAATAATAATATCCAGGTGCAGACCCTTAAGGTCCACTTAGTATGGGTCCAAAATTTCAGGTTTCTAAGTTCTTTCCTTTTGAAGTTATGGCGGTCATATTTCTTTTCCATGTGTTTTTTCACATAAAAAGATGCGCAAGCGCATGCGTGCACGCACCTAGATAAGTAATAATATCCAGGTGCAAACCCTGAGGGATCACTCAAGTTTCTAGATTCTTTCCTCTTGGAGCTATGGTGATCACACATACACAGACACACACGTGTGCACACGTGCCTCTTGGAGCTGTAGCGGTTGCAATACTTTTCTGTGTGTTTTTGCATAAAATGGGGCGCATGTGCACTCGTAAGTAGATAAGTAATAATACCCAGGTGCACACCCTCAGGGTCCACTTAGTATGGGGTGCAAAATTTCAGGTTTCTAGGTTCTTTGCACTTAATGCTATATTATTTCCTATATGATTTTTTGCTAGCTTGCCTCACAAAAAGTGATAAGTGGATAAGTACCCGGCTTCACTCGGGTTATTAGGTTGATAGTGTGTGTATTCTGAACCCATTTTAGCATAAAAGTAAAACCTATATACTTTTGTTGCTAAGCAGCATGACATAAAGGCCATTGTTGGAACCCATTGTTACCAAAACACACTGACTTTTCTATATATTAGAAGTTATTATATAAGGAACCAGTTCTTTTATATGTGGTTTTTCGCTAGCTTTCCTCATAAAAAGACGCGTACGCGCGCACGCACATGGATAAATAATAATACCCAGTTGCACACCCTCAGGGACCACCGTACAAAATTTCAAGTTTCTAGGTTCTTTCTTTTTGTAGCTATGTTGGTCACATTTCTTTCCTATGTATTTTTTCGCTAGCTTGCCTCATTAAAAAGATGCGGGTTGCTCCTCTAAGGGATGTGGCCTGTTTATAAAGGTAACCTTCCCTCTGACTTATCCTCCAATTCTAAACTTAGATAATAAAAACAAATAATAAAAAACAAACGTCTTTAATTAACCGAGCCTCTAAATTAGAAAACTGCAAATATCTTTTCAATTTTGTAGTTTATACATTTCATGTTACACTTCTACACATAACCTCTAAACAAAATGCACTGGCTTTTCTAGATATTAGTTGTTATATAAGGAACTACTTCTTTTCTATGTGGTTTTTTCGCTAGATTGCCTCATGAAAAAGATGCGCACGAGCATGTTTATCTGTCTGTCTCTGATTTATATTTATAATTTGTAATATAAGGAACTACTTATTTTCTATGTGGTTTTTCGTTAGCTTGCCTCATTGAAAAGATGAGCATGCGCATGCACGTGAATAGAGAAGTAATAATACCCAGGTACAGACCCTCAGGTGCATGGGTGCAAAGTTTCAGGTTTCTGGGTTTCATGGTGGCGTTGACTTGTGTTGCCAATGGCGGGAAGTTACTTCCATGGTAATATTTAAGCGAAAGACAATGCCATAGAGGTGAATCAGAAAAGAGTTGATAAATAATAACATGATAGGACAGTGGTTGATTAAATGCTGCTCACGTCCGTCAGGTGTACTTTTTCAGACTTAAAAAAAACCTTGGCAGGGAGTTAGTTTTTATAGGAAAGAAAACTTTCCTAAAGTGGGTGTTCAGGGATATTGATATCCCCCTTCGCCCCGCCCGCGAAAAAGTTCTTGCTGAGGGTTAATAATGTTTCGGAGATGGGTCATAACTATTAATTAGGCGGACATGATGACTTGAGAAATGTCTGGAAGTTCGTGCAGCAGAGAGAAGACCAAGGCCGATGACCACATTGACGAGAAGAAGCAAGGCGACAACATTCAACAAAGCACATTGTAACAAACGCCCCATAAACAGGGTCACTTAGTGGCTGAGATCTGTAAATCGAATGCCTAGGCTGAGTACATTAAATCCAAGAGTGACGTAGAATTTTTTCAGACCAAGAAATCCATACTCATAATGGACTCTATGCGCGCGCACATCAGTGATGAGATAAAAGGTAGAGTGGACGGATCAGGTCAGGCAGATTGGTATCAACATTTTGACATAGTAACTGTAGGGCTTTTTTAAACTTTAACTTGCACTTCAAAAATAGTTTCTTGGTAAATGGATAGATTTATGGAAGTATGTATGAATCAGTATAACATTGCAAAATAAATTACATGTGTAATATGCGAGGGTATATGCTTGTGCTTGCTTATAGATATGGTGAGTACAAGTGCCAGTGAGCACCTATGTTTGTGAATTATAAAGAAGTACTTGAAATTTATTAATACTTTCAATAAATTATAGTAAAATGAGCAAAAAATTCAATCTCAGAACACCTATTTTTCAAAGATTTCCCGAGGGTACATGCGAAAGTGTGCATTGCACACTATTCTGAGTTGCCTGACCTATCCAAAATTGCTTCCTCCACCCCTGCATAATCCCTGGGGGTATGACAAAGTTGTTACAAGCATTGGATATTTCGGTGCTTCAAGGCTGAACTTAGGAAAATATGGAAATCTTGGATGTCTGCTGGCGAACACAGTTTCGTGCTTCCTACGCCGAGGTTTCACAGTGGATTGAGAATGCGTGGGACAGTGTACCTCAGGCAGTAATTATGAATGGATTCATAAAGGCTGGAATTATTAGCCAAGAAGAGAATCCCGAGGAAGACTATGGGATGGACGACGAGGATGTCCACAGAAGATGAGGAATTTGACGGTTTCTCTGATGTTAAGTAACTATGTTTGGAAATCAAATGTTTACTCGGTAATTAAAATCATACTTTCGTTTGTTGTTTCGTATATGTAACAAAAGAAATTTAACTCGTCATATTTTTTATTTCATATTATTCGTTTTTTTGGCTAACTCTCGGTATCATCAAATTTCTGCACATTCTTCACCATATTTCTTCCGCTGGAATACAGTATACAACACAGTGATACGATACTTGATCTATCCTCGTCTTATGCTCCACACCGACTTATAGATGAATAAAGGTTGAAAAAATAAGAAATTTAACCCATTCGACTTATACGCTGAAAAATACGGTAGTTAGATTTCACATGTAGCTTTATATTAGTTAATTTAAGCTGGTATACCGAAATGAATTTTTAACGATTTTTTTAGATAACAATATTAATTATATAAATATTATTAATCAAACTAATTAAAAACCTCGTGTCTTGCATTTATTGTTTCTAAATTTCAATGATACGTCTTCTATACGTAAGTAAAGCGGATCTCGTTATCCGTGTGTAGCTTTGTGCTTATCTCCAAACAAACGTATGTAAAGTTACTTTCAAAGTGATTGAGTAAGCATTTATTGAAATTTTAGAGTAGTTTATGGTTTATACAATTGTCTTAAATAACAACACTATCAAAATAATACAAAGAAACATGAAAAAGAAAATCACTTTTGTGTGATTCATTAACAAAAGCAATGAAGTCCGTATTAGTCTAGAATTTGAATGGTGTATCCACAGAGCAGAAAAGTCTTCTTCCTTTATCTTTTTTTGAAAATGTACCGAAACTGATCAGCGGAAAATTTATGGAATTACAACTCAAAACTCCGGAGTTCAATTCCCTGTGGTGGGTAGAGCACAGAAAGCCTATTGCGTAATTTTGTGCTAAAAGAGACAAGAAGACAAAATTGAAAGCATCATATTCAATATTGTTGGCTTGGTTGAAAACTTGTAAAGAAATAATATTTCGTTTTAAGGCATGTTAACCTTCTCTCATTTTGTTTTATTTCTACCAATTCAAAACAGGAGAGCTTTTACCATTCTTTGGAGTTGGATCATTAGAAAAACGAATTAAGATATATATATATTCTATTTTGAATAATCAAGAAGAGCAGAAAAAAACAAGACAATAGGAGCTACATGGGTGTTACCTAAGGCTGCGTAACAGTACATAACAATAAAGTAAATGTACACAATAAGATGTGTGAACCTTATAAACCATTAGTGGGTATACTATCACGTAAAACAATATGTGACTTTACGCAAGCTTTCGTAGCAACTAATTCTCACAGTTTTTGTGTTAGGTTAAATTTAATAACAGCTACATGTATATATCAATTGTGGGCTTGGTTTACAAAGCCGCATTGGGGAACTTACATTAAAAACCACTGGAAAGTCAAACCATATTTCAGTATTCACAACAACAAAGCCAGTGAAGTTCAGCCAGAATAAAACTTTAGACCTCGGTTAACATAGAACTTTAGACTCATGATAAACAACTTGTATAAGAAGATAATGGTGGAAGATGTTGGTTATGCAATGTATACGAGTAAACTTCCAGGTAACAACAAACTCAAATATTACGAACACTTCCAATAACAGCATCAACAAACTATAAGATTATACACATTACCATTACCAATAACAACAAACAAATAGTTTCCCCCTCTCACATGAACTATGATATTGATAATTTTATACCCACAAACCCATGTAGAAAATTTGAGCTTAGTTTTCTTTGTATTGTTATCTTTTCATCGAACAATATACACAATAAATTAGGATGTGACTTTTTCTTTCAGGTACATCTAATAATAACCTTTCTTACACAAAAGTGTTTCATCAACATGATTGTGTTCGTTCAGCCCAATACATAAAAATATTGTTGTAATATTAATTTTGAAATAACCAACAAGGAATAGTGTAATTGTATTTCTACAGGCTATTAATGTGTCAGTTCTTATTTAAAATGGTTTACTTTTCATTGTGTATGTAGTCACAGTAATTTTATTATGGATTTATGTAATGTGTGTATGGGTATGGTTTCTTTCCTCGGACCGGTTTGTTTGTTCTTAAGCGCAAAGCTACGCAATGGTTATCTGTGCTTTGCCTACCGCGGGTACCGAAACTCGATTTTTAGCGTTATAATCCTTCAGACATACCGCTGTGCCACTGGGGGGCCCTCGCCGTGTTATTTTCTTTAACAATAAACTACAAATGGTATAATTATCATCTGGATTACCAAAAAAGGGTTTCCGTAAACCACAGATCTTTTGTTAAGGGAGCTTCTCATATTTGAGCTCTAAGGCAATAAGGACGATAAATTTCAAATTACAATTAATTTTTTATCCGTACGGAAACACAAAAACACTAAACATTTAATAATAAGAGAAAGAAAAATTTCACTCACTGTTGTCATGACGCAGATCTAACTTAGTGCTTTAAACTTTATTTTAATAGCAGTCACTTATGTATTATTTCTTATGTATTAGGTCGTCAAGAAATTAATGTCTCTTTTATTAGATGAAAAAACCCGAACAACTTATATATCAAAACAAAACACTTATTAAATGAAACAGTCTCCACTCTTATCGATGATGCTTTTCCATCTTACAATCAGGTTATTGATGCCCCGATTAAAAAAAGCACTTGGCTTTTTAGCAAAAAAATGTCGATGTCCTCTTTAACACCTTCCACATTTGATACATTTTCCCATTAAAATGATGTTGCAGTGAACGAAAAAGATGGTAATCTGATGGTAACCTGGAGAATATGGTGGGTGTGGGTGAACTTCCTAAACCAACTACATAATCTTGTGTTGCGTCAAACGTGCCACATGTGGACGTGCATTGTCGTTGGATTGACAAGTGAAGGGCGTTTCTGATGAAGGGCTTGATTTAAACGTTCCAGTTACTGACTATAGCTCTCTGCATTTACAGTTCGCTGTGGATTAAGGAGTTGGAAATTAATTACTCCTTTGATGTCCCACCAAATGTAAAACATCACTTTCTCCGGATGGAGTACAGGTTTTGGAGTCGAAAGTGGTTTTTGTCTTGGACTGAGCCATTGTTTTTAATATTCGCATAGAGAATCCATTTTTCATCACCGG
>NW_013666492.1:132363-137673 GCF_000517525.1 Limulus polyphemus
TAATCTACAAAATAACCATGACTGAGATGACACGAACAGGTTACAGAACCAATTAGGAACCACTATCTAATCTACAAAATAACCATGACTGAGATGACACGAACAGGTTACAGAACCAATTAGGAACACTATCTAATCTACAAAATAACCATGACTGAGATGACACGAACAGGTTACTAATTATTATTTTTATGCTTAAAATAATGACCACACCATTTTAAACTTCTTTCATGATATCAAATATTGTTTAGCAAACTTACAAACAGTAATGAAGAGGTTAAGCAGAGCTGTGGAAATATTTCCTTTTTTATTTCATTGTTGCTGATGTTGTAAGCTATATTTTAATTTAGCTGTTTGTTTTCTCGATACTAGAAATTTTGTATAGTATGTATAAATAAGAGTACGCTATACGAGATTCAGAAGTCAGTCATTTAGAGACCAGTGAGTTATTCAGTTGAAAGTTATCGAGTCTATTTAGTTAGTGTAGTAATTCTACTAGTAAATTTATCTGTCACTTAGATGTATGTAGCATTAGTTTTGGATTTTCTGTTGAAACGTTTATTTGTTAAATAAGACATAAAAAATACGTAGTCTTTACTGTAACATATGTTATTAAAGAAATAAGTTAGTTCGTCATCATTACGTGGATCGGATTTCTTACAAAATAACCCAAAAGAGACGTCCAACAATACAACACTTATTTAATTGGTAGTTAATAATGCTGCATGAGAACAATATAAGAAATTAATAACAATACCATGAACTTACCAGGTTTGACAATATAGCTTAGCGTCGTCGTCAATATCAACAGATACCAGCGCAATGTTTGGTTCATTCATTTTTAAAGACTTTTCGTCTTTACACTCTGTCGCCATCACAGCAAATGGTAGGAGGACGAATACTGCAAGGTAAAAAACACAATCATTTTAGCAAGTGGAATTACTGAGGAAATGGCAGTGAACGAAATGGAAAAGTAATGTCGCGTGGAAATAAATCAACAACTAATGAAAAACAAACTGCAGAGATAGACTTTTAAGCTGTAAGAAGAAAATGATTGGTCAAAATTCTTAATCAAGCGACCACATTATCTATTTCTAATTACCTTTATATAGCAGTTTATCTGAATTTATAGAGTATATGAAGTTTTTTACAGTATGTAAGAAAACCTACGAATAAGACATTGACAACAAATTAAATTCATGATCTAAAACTGGGGATCCTTTCAGGGCCTTACCATGGTCTCTGTTGAAAATAACAAATGTTCGTGTAATCCCCGGGATTTATGTAATTTTTAGCGTAATCCCTGGTATATATGTAATCCCCGGGTTATATAATGATACAGATATTCATCACAGATTTGTTTGACAGTTTTGTATTAACGCTCAGTGAGGGGTTCGACGACAAACTATAGAGTCCATATGACATTATTAATCTGTTAAAGTTTACTGAACTGTCTTTGTCCAACTCTATTTAAATAAACCTTTTAAAAGTTTCTAAAACATAGTTATCAGGGTAACCATTAGCACGAAGAAGTTTTCCGATGTAACGTTTTTTTTTCGTCGTTTGTGTTGTACATTCCTTCGGTTATTTTAAGTTATTCAATAATTATACTGTGTTTAGCATTAGGTGGATGGTGTGAGATGAAATGTAAAATCAACGGTTTAACACGTGGTTTTTGGTACATTTTTTAAACCCCGCTCATAAAAACTGCAAAACTGGAAATTTGTATGTATCCCCGCACGGATATAATGAACCTCCATACCAATTTTGGTGAAGATCCATCAACACCCTGTGAAGTAGTTACATGGACATACAACAGACAGTACTATTATATTTATATATAGATAACTATTTATTTTAGGTTTATAAGATTGAATCAAGTGATACTCTTTGGATTTAAGATCAAGGAAACAGTTACATGTTGCTAAGAGCTTAATGTTTAAACGGCGTTTTATCCTCTTTATCATGTTTCGTCAGAAGACGTTCAGCAGTGGTCTCTTTAGAATCCAGATTCCTGTTGGCACATATGTATTCCTTAAAACGTTCATTTACTGCACAACTTGTTTCACTAATATATATATATATACATCATCGCATTGGATACACGCCATTTCATATAGATGTCATTACATTTTCAATAGTACAAGAGTAATCCAGTCCATTGTTTCTAGCAAAATAATTTTTCTCATTGACAGCCAAATGAACAAGTAATTATGCAATTTCAGGGTCATTTCACGAGTGTGTTACCTTGGGTTAGACTCAACAAGCGTCTTCAGAGCATCAATATCAATTCCAACATGTCGTCCCCTGCCATCACAGTTTTTAAGGCTAAAGTCACATGAACGAAATTTGCTGAACCATCGTTGACACTTACGAACGTTCAAAACATTTCCATGAACTTATTTGATATTCTTTATGGCAACAGAGACGTTGTTTCCCTTCTTGTATTCAAACAGCATTACATACCGAATGTGTGTCTCATCATATACCATCACTATAAGGGATTAGAGTATACTAAACTTTGCATATTATATAGGCTACACTAACGTGACGTTTGGGCGGTTCCTTTAACTGTTATACGTGATGTACGTTTTTTGGGGGGTGGTTAATGAAAGTGTTCCTAAACGCGACATTAATTTCTTGACAACCTAATAAAAAAACAAAAGGTATAATATTGTATTCTAATAAGGTTCAAGTTAACTCAGAACTGACATAAAATGGAACTGTAGCTTACAATATCCCGAATCCTTTACTTTCTTTGAAGTTCTTCGATCATTAATAAAGCAAGTTTCTTAAAATAATGAACCCATCTTAACAGAGCGATCAGGAGTGCACCAGTGTATTTAAGGTTATAAATTACTATTCATTTTAAACCAATTTGTTCGCTGTCAAGTCGGGAAGATCAAGGAACTAAGATAATGCTGCGTACGTGACATAACATATCAATGGTATGATTGGTGATAGTATCATCATTAAATTCTGCATGTAAGTCTGAGAATCTGTTCTTCCCGTTCTGAGAATCAGATAATTCGTGGTTCACATCCTGTTCTAACAAAAACGCGCTTCGTACTTTAAGGCCGTGGTGTGTTATAAGAGTGACGGTGATATCTCACTATTCAGTCAGACAAGAGTAATTGAAGTGTTGACAGCGGGTGCTATTATATAAAGGTGACTATAATATCAGCTGCCTTCCCTCCAGTCTGTCACTTCAAAATTAGGGACGGCTCTTGTGTAGCTTTGCGCGAAAATTGTAAACAAGTTACCAAAACAGTCGAGTCTGTCTTTTTGTTTTTCCTCCTTGTACTTTTTCACGGACGAATGCGTCGAAATTTGACCTTTCGAAAGAAACGTATAGAGAGCAGCATAACAGGTTTGAAAATGTGGAATATTTCTCGTAGTCAGTAAAGTGCAGATTTTGGAGCTTTGAGAGGTTTAGTTATGTAAAGAACTGGAAAACGTTAAAAACTTTATACAAATGAAAATGGATTTCCTCGAAGTACGGTCAAGCAAGTAATCGGATAAAGCTTTAACGGCTGAACAAACCAAATTTGATCCCGAATGATCATTGAATGTAATATTGCCTTTTAAGTAAGTAAGTTAATTTTTTCTCTCTTGTAAGGTATATGAAACCGACTGGTTTCCTGTGACACAAACAGACGAGAATGGTGACATAATCCCTCTTTGATAAGATGTCAGTCCATCGCAAGTTAACCCCCAACTACCCGCTGGTATCTATTCTATAGTTGAGCAGACCGAAGCGATCTCAATAAAGTGTTTTGCTGAAGGAGACAACAACATGGCGGGGGCAAACCTCGAATATGCATCCTTTCGATTACGATTCCAAAGCACTGACCGTTAGGCTTCGTCGTCTCATTATTGCCTCTAACGGGCATACATTATTTAGGAGTTTTTTGTCTTGTTTGTTTATTCGCTCATTTTTAGCGCAAAGCTACGCAATGGGCTCTCTACGATATGTCCATCACGAGATATTTAGGGTTGTAAATCCATAAATTTACCGCTGACCCAATTGGAGACACTTCAAACAAAATATGACTAAACAGGATCTCATTCCAAGGGTTTACTAGCATTAGCAGAATGATTAATACAGAACTGTTTCCACTATAATGACAAAATATATTGTCATTAAAATAATCGAAAGTAGTATACGAATTTAGTCGTTCTATATGTAGGGTTAAACTCTAGATGGTTTCAAACACACTTAAATTAACATGCATATTTAAGTATAATCAAGTATAAGAAATGCCTTCCCTTATTGTGTTAGAAGTGCTCACAATAACACATCTATAATGATCGCAAAAGAGCTACGGACGAGAGGGTTTTAATTCTTAAAAGCTAAGTCGCCACTGTACAAAATGAATTTGGCACATCATTTAAACTTAGTGTATTGAACTCGGCATATACACCTAGCGTGTTTTAATTAGAAACTTTTATCCATTATATCGCTTAAATATATATTTATATACTAGCTAGAGTTCCCGTCATGATTTATGAAAGGTTATCTCAGAATATGAAAAGTTGCTTCCCTTATATGTAATAATATATATATTATGTATATTGTAATAAACGCAAGAACGGCCATAAAAACTGTAAAACAGAAAATGTGAATCTGCAAACTTGTATGTGTCTCCACATGGACCCAACACACCTTCATACCAAATTTGGTGAAGATCCATCAACAGGGGGCGAAGTAGTGGTAAAAAACGCGAAAACACAAAAAAATCGGAGAGTTCACGAGGCACCCCAACACCTTCTTTACAGAGTTTTACCACATTCCTTAGATGTTTACGTATTGTTTCATGAGAGACGGATCATCGTTTCCAACGTGTGAACGTTGCTTTGCCTCTTCTGGCGCATAATACGCGTGAACCATTTTTGGACATAATTGTTACCGGTGATGAAAAATGGATTCTCTATGTGAATATTAGGTCAGTCCTAGACAAAAACCACCTCTGATCCCAAAACCTGGACTCCATCCGCAGAAAGTGATGCTTTACATTTGGTGGGACATCAAAGGAGTAATTAATTTCGAACTTCTCAGTCCACGGCGAACTGTAAATACAGAGATCTATAGTCAGAAACTGGAACGTTTAAATCAAGCCCTTCATCAGGAACGCCTTTCAATCGTCAATAAAAAAAAATTTCCTTCTTCTCCATGACAATGCACGTCTACATGTGGCACTTTTGACGCAACACAAGATTATGGAATTGGGTTGGGAAGTTCTCCCCCACCCACCATATTCTCCAGATATGGCACCATCAGATTACCATCTTTTTCGTTCACTGCAACAC
>NW_013666492.1:138572-163808 GCF_000517525.1 Limulus polyphemus
GTATGTATCTCCCCATGGACCCAATAAATCTCTATACCAAATATGGTGAAGATCCATCAACAGGGGGCGAAGTAGTGGTAAAAAACGCGAAAACACAAAAACGCCCATAAAAACCGCAAAACGCAAAATGCAAAACTGAATATTTGTATGTATCTCCCCATGGACCCAATAAATCTCTATACCAAATATGGTGAAGATCCATCCACACCCTACGAACCAGTTACATGGACATACAACAGACAACATACAGTACTATTATATTTATATAGATATGTTTATTTATATAAAAAGTTTATAAACCATACACATAACTTGGTTTTTTATTAAGGCTGGTATAGAAGATCAAAGGCTACATTTCAACTTAAAGTGTCAGCACAGTATCACTCTGTGTACGTCTGTGCAGTTGTGATTTCCAGACATCGGGATTTATACTTACATATTCATCCTTGAGTTACAATTTAGTTAAATTTGGTTCTGACTAGCCTCAATGACTTCCCTTTACGTTATTCTTTTAATGTGTACAATGGTGTTTTTCAGCACGGTTATCACTGAGAACCGACCACGCCAGCGGATGCTGGTGTGAAATATAAAATCAACATAAACCAATAAAACAGTACCATGAGAAAGGTTGAATATAAATATTATTCCCCATTCCCATTTTAACCCTGACTCATGATATTGGATAGGTCATACCCAAATGTTTTGTAATATATCAGAACTAATGTACATGTAAACAAACGCCTATTGGTAAGTATGTCCTTTCTCTCACTAAATTATACAAACTATTCCTTTTCATAGCCATTTGTGAAATTTATGAAAACTTTGAAGTTTTGATTAAGCACAATGAAACAGTCATCTATGCAATCGAAACAAAAATTTAATATCCTCGTGTGTGTATAATACAATGGGAAAGGAAAGAACAAGCAACCAGATGGGAAGGCAAGTAATGCATGCATACAAGTATCTTTCTTTGTTTATTCTTCTTCTTGTCCTTTTTTTTTTTACTTATGATAAATAAATTAGTCCTCACGGGGAATTACCTTTTCGTCACGCCATTGGGTCGTATATTAATGACTCTAAAACCCTGCTGCTGGTGGCATGAAAATGACTTCAAGCCTGTTACTGATGGCGCTTTAGTCAGCTATTCATCGCAGGGGCAGAAAAAATAGCAATTTCCTCTAATAAGCTCTCTAACGAATATATTAGTTATATGCAATTTATTTAATATTCTCATGCCATAAAAACACCATTTGCAATCAGTAAAAAGCTTAAACAAAACTTCTACTCTTGTTAGGTTTTGCACAATTAATTAGGACCTCAAATGTATGTATGACGTTCTTAGACAATACATAGATACAGAACTTTTTCAAACTGCATATATTTATTTGTATATATTACTACCTCAGATGAACCCGGGGAAATGTTTCGCAGTTAACATTATTTGGGAAGCTCAGATCCTTATATTTTTTTCTACATCTTAGAACAATGACACTTTAACGCAAAGCTACATAATGAGCTATTTGCGCTCAGTCCACCACGAGGTATCAAACCCCGGACTTTAACGCTGTAAGTCAGTAAATTAATCACTGACCACCGAGGGACTTTCTTTTATTCTTCTTCGAGTTCTCATAACTTTCAAACAATTTTAAAGGAAAGAATTATGTTGATAGCGATAAGACTTGTAAGTCACAATTCTCCTGTTACTTGTAGATCCTAACAATATAATTTTCAAACTATTGTAAAGTAAATAATTATGTTGAAAGCGATAAGACTTGTAAGTCACAATTCTCCTGTTACTTGTAAATCCTAACAATATAATTTTCAAACTATTGTAACGGAAAAAACTATGTTGAAAGCGATAAGACTTGTAAGTCACAATTCTCCTGTTACTTGTAAATCCTAACAATATAATTTTCAAACTATTGTAACGGAAAGAATTATGTTGAAAGCGATAAGACTTGTAAGTCACAATTCTCCTGTTACTTGTAAATCCTAAAAATATAAGTTTCAACCTATTGTAAAGGAAATAATTATGTTGAAAGCGATAAGACTTGTAAGTCACAAATCTCCTGTTACCTGTAAATCCTAACAATATAATTTTCAAACTATTGTAAAGGAAATAATTATGTTGAAAGCGATAAGACTTGTAAGTCACAATTCTCCTGTTACTTGTAAATCCTAACAATATAATTTTCAAACTATTGTAAAGGAAATAATTATGTTGAAAGCGATAAAACTTGTAAATCACAATTCTCCTGTTACTTGTAAATCCTAACAATATAATTTTCAAACTATTGTAAAGGAAATAATTATGTTGAAAGCGATAAGAAAGACTTGTAAGTCACAAATCTCCTATTATTTGTAAATCCTAATAAAAAGGAGAGAGGAGAAAATATAGAGATACGGAAATTTTAAGTAGCGTTAGTCATTGAGATGTTATTTAAACCTGAAATACGACCTTTCTGAGAACATGTGCTTCGAATTGTTGTCATGGCTAGTAGTCTACACCAACTAAGTGTAATCACTAATTTGTCACATTTTTTTATCTTAAATACTCAATGCTCTGTAAGTGACATTAGAATATTCTAATATGTAGAAAAAGGTTATAACAGGACGTTAACGATGGATTTCTGGCCAAACGAGATGTTTAAAAATGACATATGAATTCTTTTGCTCCATCTTGTATAAAGGACCTAACATATTATCTAAGATTTGTTTGTTTGTAATTAAGCACAAAACTACACAATGGGCTATCTGTGCTCTGCCCATCACGGGTATCGAAACTAGGATTCTAGCGTTGTAACTCCGCAGACATACCGCTGTGCCACTGGGAAGCTATTTCCTAAGATATGAAACAAGTGTAAAAAACAGCATTCCTTGTGTAGAGATAAGAGTTGTTGAGTATAAATACGAATTTTGTTTCCTATAGACCAACCATATCAGAAAGCAAACAACAGACGTTATGAGGTTTGTTTCATTTCTGAACATAGTCCCTGTTCAGTACCATATATTTTATCCGTTCTTCGGTGAGCTTCATCATACCTGTTGTAGCTCAAAATAAAAGTTTCCACAGAGTAGGGAGTGAAAAATCCACTTTATGGACAATATATATATATGTGTGTGTGTGTGTGTGGCACGGATTCATATGTCATTTTTGAACATCTCATTTGGCCCGAAGTCCATCGTTCACGTCCCGTTATCACATAATTAAATGTCGCTTCGCACTTTAGGGTCGTCCAGAAAGTGATAACGGGTAGTATATTTGTAAAGTGTAACTGCGAGTACTAGAAGATTTGAACAACGCGTTGCAGTCGAGTTACTCTTGAAAGAGAAAAGAAAAGTTATCTTAAAAATGCATACATTTCCGAAAGTAGAAGAGACGATTTGTTTGTTTCGGATATTGCTTTTTGCACTAATTGTCCTTAATTTTGAAGTGCTAGATTAAAGAGAAGACAGCCTGTACCCACCAACAGCTCTTGGATTTTGTTTACTTTAACAGTGAGATTTAACTATCAGTCTTATAAAGCACACAAGTCCCCAAAGTGAGATGTTTCGGCAACAGGACACTGGTAATGGATGCTTGGATTCAGAGTCCGGAAAGTTAACCACAAGACAATGTCCGACTCAAAGAGTTCTTACATTGGTGGAAACATACTTGGCTTGAGCTGAACGTTCCTAAGGCACTTCCTAACATGAAAACTGATCAGTTACTTTACCAGCTATCACAGCGTAAAAAAATTACTGTACCACAATGAATGAACCTGATTATAGTCACCGGCTTTAGTAATTTATTTTTTTTAATAATAATTAGATGTGTATTGAAAAAGTTTGGAAGCCTTTCTTCGTAAATGTTCTTGAAGTGTTGAGTCTTATCCTGCTATTAAGTGAGTTGTAATAAATTTTCTTTATATTTTGTCTGACCTTCATTAAAGCCCTGTGTCCTCTCAAAGCCATTTCTTGACTTCCTAGAAACAGAACTGCTTCAAGTATGCGTTTTAATATATGTATTGATGTTCACTGTACTGATCTTCGCTTTTCTTCTTAAGTTTTGATATTTGTACGTCAGAACAAAGTTACTCCTCATCAACATGGTTTCTAAGTGATACTCAAATGCTTCATATTATGCCGAAATGTCGTTCTTTCCCGGCATTTTATATAGAATTACTAAGATTTTCTTACTAAAACTCTTAACTTACCAATTACGTAACTTTGCGCTAAAAATCAACAATTGATTGTTGGTTTTGTAGTTAAGAACAAAGTTACCCAGTGGGCTATAAGTGCTGTGCCCACCACACTATCGAAACCCGATTCTTAGCGTTAGAGCCACTGATAGACTAGACTAGAAGGCAGCTTGTCAACAGCGCTTGGGCTACTATAATCTAAAAGTGGGATTTGATGATCACTTTTATAATTAGGACCTGGCATGGCATGGTGGTTAGGGCACTTAACTCGAGATTTGCGGGTCTCGGGTTCCAATCCCTTCATCAAACCAGCTCGCCCATTCAACCGTGGAGGCGTTATAATGCTACAATCAATCCCATTATCTGTTTTTAAAAGACTAGCCCAAGAGCTGGAAGTGGGTGATGTTGACTAGCTGCCTTTCCTCTAATCTATCGCTTAAAACTTAGGGACGGCTAGCGCAAATAGCCTTCGTGTAACTTTGCATGAAATTAAAAAAAAACAACTTATAATGCACTCACGGACCCAGTGTAAAGCGCGATTTTGCGGCAATGGGACACGAACATTGGACCCTTCAATTCACGTCCGGCCCTAATAGGAAATTGACAAGGCATCCAGAATAATATATTCAAATATCTTATTATATAGGTCCTCAAAGAGGTCAGCAATAAGTTTACGAAATTACAACGCTAAAATCCAGAATGCAGATAACTCATTATGTAGCTAGCTATTCGGTAAATACATATATATATATCGTAATGACTCCAGTATAATTTTACTTCAAGGATTGTGCTTCAATTGAGAAAGTAATGAATGCGAAATTTATTGAAACATTAAGTCTTCCCGTAGGCACAGAATGTAAAACACTCTCTTAACAGCATATTCATCAGACATACCGTTTCGTTTTTGTGTTGTTTTTTTACAGCAGAGTTTTTTTTATTTTTTACTATCATTATGAATTGGACACGGACGAGTGGCTAACACGATAGTCAATTAATGTTGAAACACCGTGAGTTTTAAAGCGAGACGGCTTGTAGATTGAGACGTGCAGGTGGACCACATATCGTTATTTCTATAGAAAACGACATTGAAAAAGACATCGTATACATATGTTCAATACATAAAAGAATGCCGACGACACAACTGTACGACGCAGGGATTAAAAAGTTTTATCCTAAATAAAAATCAGACAATGGTACGGAGCACTTGCAATAAATTACAGTAAATTTATCAATCCGGCTGATAACTTCACAAGACTCTACTGAGAGAAAATTGATATTATGTCCTCAAAGAGCCTTACAACATGACTGCCTCTAAAAAAAAATTATATCTGTCCAGAAGCTGAGTTTTTAATTAGGCTTACGATGCAGCGTTATGGAAAGATTTTGTCTAAATTCAAAATTCGGAATTCGGATCTTCAACCTGAACATATAATCGTCCATAACTTTGAGTAACTGCCAGAGGGGAGGTAAATCGCTAACATCACCAACCTCATAAACGCTTTGTCCTGCTATTTCAGCCAAATAATGAGATTGACTATCACTTTTATAACGTGCTTATAGATGAAAGTGCAGAGCATGTTCAGAGGCTTCACGTTTCGAACCCCAACACGACACGCAATCCATTAAGCTAGGCCAGGCCGAATTGAAGATTTATTCTTATTCGACAATAGTGTAAAACTGCCGGTAGACACTTTCCGTCTTTAAAGGAAAAACCGTATTTTACTGATTCCGCACGTAGGTGATAAAAAAAAAAAAATCAAGTAAATTTTCTGAAAGCCAGTCATCAGATTTCTTCAGAGCTGCTCTTTTATTGTAATTATATTAAATAAACCAAGCAAACTTAATTTAGCTTAACAAGTGGATTTGTTTTATACAAACTTTAGAGCCAGCTTTATCAATCCACATCGATTTCTTGCAAAATGTGTTCACAGTTAGCTTTTGATAGAAGAAACAAGAATAGATTGCGTGTATATAAAGTATCATTGTTTCATGATTTCCTTATTACTGCGCTGAAGAACATTTCACAGAAGTTGTTCAATCTTCATACATCGAAAGGCTGCTTTATTCTACTCCTACCCAACATCGCTTTGGACCGCACTTTGTCGCGACAACAGTTTGTACAGTTGCAAAGTATGTCTTATAATGAATATGTTAAAAATTGTAATCTTATTGTCAAGGATTATTGCCTACACGTTGTTTTCAGTTTCAGCGGGAGTTTAATACGTTACATTTCAGACAATAAATGAACCAATTGGATTGACATCTAGGGACCAGGCTTTTTTAACTGTCCAATTTGATGTCACCAGTGTTCTGGGGCAAATTTCTCTGAGTACGTACTTCACACAAACATATAAAAATTTCTAAATGGATAGAGCTTTCCACACATATAATATGTTGAGTTTGGGTTACGTTTTTCCAGAAAACCTAGAAAATAAACAATGGTGGGGTGTTAAAACTAGCATGTCGCCAGCAGAAAAAATTAATTTCAAAGCAATAAGGCAAACACAAAAACTGTAAGTATGACTCTGTAAGTATCTTTATTGTGAGTAATGAGTAAACATTTATGTTTTAAAAATTTGTTATTAGCTGATTGTCAAATTACTTTTTCACATATAAAAATATCCAAAATAACATGTCGCCATAATCATCTGTTCTCCTGTTGTTTATTTTCAAGACAATAATTACAAATTTTTGAATAAATAAAATCAATCTGGGAAGTGTATAATTTGATTTGATCATACACCAAACACAAGGTATCAAGAAGTATTTTGGGTATGTCCATTTGGAGCTTGTAATAAAATTAGTTACTTTTAAGCAGGCCCGGCATGGCCAGGTGGTTAGGGCGCTCGACTCGCAATCTGAGGGTCGCGGGTTCGAATCCCCGTCCCACCAAACATGCTCGCCCTTTCAGCCGTGGGGGCGTTATAATGTGACGGTCAATCCCACTATTGAGTAGCTATTGGGTAAAAGAGTAGCCCAAGAGTTAGCAGTGGGTGGTGATGACTAGCTGCCTTTCCTCTAGTCTTACACTGCTAAATTAGGGACGGCTAGCGCAGATAGCCCTCGTGTAGCTTTGCGCGAAATTCAAACAAAAAAAACAAACAAACTTTTAAGCACGTGATCTCATTTACGTATATATCTAGTGTAGATACTCAAGTTATGTAATTTTGTTACATCTTTATACACAATAGCCAAAAAATTTTTTGTTATCAATAACTGAAAGGGTAAGAATATATTGCATTCTCCAATAAAAATCACTGAATATGAAATTGCGTGAACTCCTTTACGTGTTGTTCTTTACTTCAGAGGGGGAATATATACAGTGCATAATACTTTTCCTGCCATATTTAGTTTCCACCAAGGGCAGATGATTAGGGTAAGGTAGATTTGAAATGTATTAGTCACAAATCAGCTCATGTTCTTGCAAGAAAAGTCCTTGAAAGTGGGATTACATAACTGGTGTTTATCTCTTTAACTGTATAACTAACATTCAAATGGTATGAGTGGTAGTAGTTTTAGGTTTAAATGACTGATAAATTACCAAGCTAAATCTATGAGCGATAGTTAGGGTCAATTTATAAAAACAGATAATTGGGAACATTTGATGAAGATGCGTGTAAATGAGTTTTCCATTTTAATTCAACTTCTCATATATGCTTTGCACTTCTTAGTATAATGACACATTATAATAAACGCTTACGTCTGTGGAAGTAGTCTAATACAAAATAACTATTCTTATTAGCATGCTATAGCTGGATTTACTGTAGAAATGTAAAGGAGGTCACATTAATTTCAACACCTGTTATTGCTAATATACAGAGGTGGTATGCATTTCGGTGATGGGTTTCATATTTGTATTTTTAGAATGGATGGTAAACAAAGTCGGCAGCTGAAATATTATCACAGAAAAAGGCAGCAGAAGGAAAACCGTCTTACAATTTGTTTGTTTTGTGCCTTTCTATTCTAGGTACAATATAATCTGGTAAAGGAAAACACATGTAAAAAACAACGGTCATCTTCACCAAGGTGGAAAAATATGATAGAATGTTGCCCGAGTGTTTGATTTTTGGCATACGGTTTTTCACTAGTTATATTTTCAAGAACTTATAGTAGAATATCTTTTCATCATTTTCCAGTTGAAAAATTGACACTTAAGAAAGCCTGGCCTCTAATGAATATACTGGCTAAAGAAGATGACTTAAAGAATATCATTTTGTTTGTACAAATGTTTGACAATATTAGAATAGTGGATTTTTGCATTATCGTCTTTCATAAGACGATAAGAGATAAGAGAGTCATGACCATAGTTGTAGGACTCAATCAACCAAAGACAAAACCAAACGTTTGTCTTAGTTTACAAACTTGTCTAATATTATCTTTTTCTCAGTTAGTCGCCATTGATTACTCAGCGCAACTTTTACTGTCTAATTACAAAGGTATTCTCCTTTGATTACTACTCGCTATAGACTTTAACAAAAAATGGGTTTTTAATACCCTGTCAAAGAAACTCAGGTTAGATGCGCAGTCACTATCACATCCTCTGAAAAGTCGGCTGGATCTTTGTACCTCCTCATTTTATCGTAGCCTAACCATAAAAGGACTTGTTTATGTCAATCCTAATTAATTATTTTTGTCCGAGGGGAATTCTATGTGTGCAACTAAGTTACTAGTTCTAAAAGTTTGTAATTGATTTTAAGCTTATTAATTATTTGCTTGTACTGCATAATAGGCCATCTGCGCTGTACCTACCGCGGGTATCGAATCTCGATTTTTAGCGTTATACGTCTTCAAGCTTATCGCTGAACCATTTGGGTGAGACAATGATTTCTAGATAATAGATATTTTGGAAATAGAAACAATTATGAGTTATTGCATTTGTTATAATAAGAAACCTAGATAAGAACTAATAATCAAGCTGATAACTTTTTCAAAAAATTGTGGACTGACATTTTTTTATCGGATGTCGTCTTGGATGACAGGATAAAAATCTTTAAAAAATGTTACGCAGGCAAATAGACACAGTCATTCCAGAGAAGAAAAAAATGGTTTAAATATTATCTTCGCGTGAGGTAGTAAAGTTATCTCTTTTTTTTTTTTTTAATACCGCATGATAATGAAACGATCAGTGTCTCTGGACTTTGTTTCGTGGAGCATCGTTAAAACCTATCGTACGTACCTTGTCTGGCGGGTTATAGTTTTAAACAACAAGCAACTGACTCGTTAGGTCACGCACATATCCAGGGATGTAAAGCTGAAGTCAAACCAAGAGCATATTTTTGTTCTATGAACAAAGTGGAACTTCAGAAAAGAACCGGACTTACCATCTGCTTTACATAAACCTACAGATGGTAAAAGAGGGTAGTTTCTCAATGGCATTAGAAGTAAGAGGATTTTCAATAAATTTATATATTTATATTTAAAGAACAAATTAATAGAATTTATTAGATTCAAAATTATGCTAGTAATCAATGAAGGAAAAAAACTGTTTTGCAAAAGGCTTTTCCTGAATAATTTTGGAATGGGCGATTCACTCATGTACTTGTTGAAAATTTTGGTTTATTGAAAATAAAGTACAAATATAGATTTTTAATATGAAAACAAAGGTAACAAAAACCCACTCCCTGAGCTTGTTTGTTTGTAGTTAAGCACAAAGATACACAAAGGGCTATCTGTGCTCTGCCAACCACGGGTATCGAATCCTGGTTTCTAGCGTTGTAAGTCCGCAGACATGCCGCTGTGCCACTGGGGGGCGTCCGTGATCATCTACTGTGATCTTATAAGTCTTCATACTATGACTTTACATTCCGAGAGGTGGGGAAAACTTGATTGTTGAAATTATCTGGAACGTTGAATAACCTCAAGTTCTCTCTCAGAATGTGTTTATGTTTAAAAACTGCACCACGCCATGTCCTACACCTAAAGTAATTTAAAGCTCTATTTGGTAACAATCTGTATTACCGATCTGATTGAGCTTGTCAGAGCTAGCACTAAGTTACATTTCTCGTCAGGTCACGGTGTGGGTTATATTATTTAATGCGAAATTATTTATTTTCATACTACCAGTCAACTGACTTTCAGGTGAAAATACCTGAGTGATGATTATAACTGGGAAACTGGATAGCCTCAAACTCGTCTTCGGGAACATAATAGTACAAAGTTGTATTTTTATAAAAACTACACCAATACTCCCCATTTAATTTAATAGAAGTTTATTGTATATAATCATTTTTAGAAACAATATTCATGGCGATAGACAAAACTTAAGGTTGTTTTCGCTGCCGCTTGGTAAAAAAGCACAAAAGCAGTGAGCTAAGGCTATCTTGTAGCATAATGAGCATCAAATCTAACAGTGACAGAACCCGGAACACTAAAACAGTAACAAACCAAATTTACATAATACACTTAAACAGGTTATTTAAAATTTCTAATTTACACAGTAAGAAATTTCAGCTCAAAATACAGGGCTGGCTTTAAGATGAGGCAACTGAGCAAACGCTTCAGTGGCTGACTCATTTTATAGTTTTTGTATCCAAACTCGAAAACCTGATGCTGAGTACTTGCCTCAGGCCCCGCACCATCCTAAGGCCGGCCCTGTCAAAATGCACAGAATATGCTAAAAAACTCTAAGCCTACAACTTTAAACTATCCCAATTGAAAAAAATACAAGAACATATCACCTGACAATATCCGTCGAACAAATTTGTAACACCAAATTATTCAAATAATGAACACAAAACTATTATAAGGAACTTATTACACAAAATGCCACTTTAACATGTCGTCATCTTTACTTTGCATATCTGTTTACAATTATTTAATTTTATAGTTTTCTCTTTCATGCCAATGTGATAAATAATGTACCGTTGTGATATGCAGGAATACCATGTTTTCCTACCATCTCTAGTGATATAAATATTTTTCTAAATTAGGGATTATTTAGTTTCCGCACTGTCATGGCGTCAGCACATGATTCAAGGTGTCAGCGTTATCTTTTTCTAGCTATTTCAGCCCTTTGTTCTTTTATTAGACCATGTCTTCTGCCCGCAAGTTTATTTCAGTACTATATACTGAGTCTGAGTTTAACTATTTATGATTGGATTAACGCTTGCTGACCGAATTATGACGTCAACTAAAATTGATAGGTCATGAGGTGACGCTGTCACTTGGACAAGTAAAGAGAAATGGTGTACGAAAACCATGCACACATTCTTTCTTCAGCTCTTGTTTGTTTGTAATTAAGCACAAAGCTACACAATGTTCTATCTGTGCTCTGCCCACCACGGGTATCGAAACCCGAATTCTAGCGTTGTAAGTCCGCAGACATACCACTGTGCCACTGGGGGGCTTCTTCAGCTATACTTGGCTTTCATCGTGACTAGTTTGGGAGAAATTCATACTGAGAGACGGAAAGCTGGCGAGCATTCACTAACCCAGTATAGGCGATCGTCCACTTGTCCACGCAGTCACATTTGTTGTGTCTAAATAAAGGTTGTTTTCACTGTCATTGAAATATATCCAATCTGTTTATTTTTCAAGCAACTTAAAATTCACTCAAGTTATCAACCACAGAACAATATCCTTATTTATTGATCGATCTGTTGTCATTTACGGGTTTGCCTGTGTGATACTTATCGGGAATTCAGTTTTGCCTGAAAGTGCCTCATCGTCATCATTACATAAAATCATTAAATTCAGACATCACATCAACATGATCCAAGTCTATGGAGTTTTCTTCTTTTTTCTCGTATTATTATAATTTGTTTAATTTTCTTCCTCAGGGTGAACTCTATGAGAAATTTGCTTATCATCTGGGGTCAGACCAATTATTAACTCGGAATTGTGCTCTGGTTTGGACAAATTCGCAGACAGTCAATAGGCTGTCTTTATAACATGTTAACTACAAAGGTTATTATAATGAACAACTTTTAATTTAGCTCTACGAAATATATTACTCAACTGATTTCCTTTATCCCTATATGTGAGCCTATCTTAACGTCGAATCAGAACTTTGAGTATATATGTTTTTCTTATTATTATTCCGCATATGTTCGAGCAATGTTTATCTTAGCCACAGAACTTCTCAGTGTTAAACGAAGGGTAATGACAGCAAGCTTTTGATTGACTGCGTGTTGTCGTCACATTGGAACAGGGGCTTTCGTTCTGTCATAAAAGAAGTTGTTCTCTAAAACATGAGTAATAATGTGTCTTTGGAAAAGAGGGTGTAACTCTACCTAGTAAAAGGAATTAAAACAGTGATTCTAAAAATCGTTTGTATAATAACAGATAGTAGATAACTCTGATTTATTACTACAGTAAGTAAGTAGTTCATAACCATTTTAGTTTCATTGGAGTCAACAAATTCTTTGTTTCAATTCTAATAAATGTGTTGTTTAATTATACTTTGGATAAACTAGAGTTCTGAATACAATATTTTTTCTTTTTCGTTTTACAGTTTCTGGGTTTGAATAAGGTGTAGTTTTCACTACTTACAATCTTGTGACTGCTTATCCAAAATGTACACATCTAGCATTTGTTGATATGGTCCAAACTAACGTGTTAAATATTCTCTCAGACTTACCCTACCAATTATCATACCGATTTATAAACATGCCTTCCGCCTTGTTCATCATGTAGAATCTGCCATCTTACTTATGCATCCCGCGTTACTGTATTCCATATGCTTCAGAAGCAAGCCGGTAAGTCAATAAACACAACTTTTTACTATACTCTTCAACAGACGATTGAATCCAACTACTACTAGTCCATTCTGAAAAAGTGGGAAATCGTTCTTGACCACAAAGTGTCATCCAATATTTTTAATACAAGTACCTCGTTCCCACATTTTATCCGCGGCATAGCGACTTATAGAATGGCTCTGAGTTTTTCAAGAACAAACTTTTAGTTCATAGCCCCGTAATCTCTTGACCATTGGAGATCTAATTACAGATTTGGACTCAGGAGGTCAAATACTTTCGATTGTTGTATTTTACCACGCCCAAAGTATCATAGATTAATATATTCTAATCCTGCCTAAAAGAATTTCAATTTCAGGGTAGGCTAGTAGAGTTTGTTTGTTTGTTTGTTTTTTGAATTTCGCGCAAAGCTACACGAGGGCTTTCTGCGCTAGCCGTCCCTAATTTAGCAGTGTAAGACTAGATGGAAGGCAGCTAGTCATCACCACCCACCGCCAACTCTTGGGCTACTCTTTTGCCAACGAATAGTGGGACTGACCGTCACATTATAACGCCCCCACGGCTGAAAGGGCGAGCATGTTTGGTGGGACGGGGATTCGAACCCGCGACCCTCAGATTGCGAGTCGAGCGCCGCAACCACCTGGCCATGCCGGGCCGGCTAGTAGAGATCCTGATGAGTAATATAATCGAATCAGGTATACGCGTGCCGCACGCTTGGTATTGCTGGTGCACAAAAATATAGCTAATAAAATATTTACACATTTCACAAAACAAGGACATGAGTTTCATTATCACCTTATTAACCTTTCTAAGATGGAATATAGTTTTAGTAACATTTTTAGTAGATTAAGTGTATTTGCCGCACAATTTGGTAGTAGACGAGCCAGACATGACTTAGCGTTTAGCGTGCTGAACTACAGATCCCATGGTTTGTGTTCTGTTACCGAAAAACAAAAATCGCGCTCTGCACTTTTAAGTCATAGGTGTGTTATATGAACGATGGTGGATGCTGTTGATAAGCTGATTTTCCTCTAGTCTATCACTTTAAAATTAGAGTTCACTAGCAGAAGTAGTCCTTGTGTAGCATGGTGCGAATATGGGTAACAATGTTCAGTGTTCATGTCAATGATCCAGTCAGGCTAAAAACCCGGTTTTGATACGTGTGGAGGGTACAGCACAAATAGCTCATTTTTTAGGTTTTGGCTTAACAACAAACAAATGTTCCTCTTTGTCTTTTAATTTTTGTCTATTTCTTCCTGATATTTTAATTTCATCTATTCGCATTTGTTCTTTCTTCCACTGTTTCGACAATTCCATCAATTTTTTTTATCTCCCTTCGAGCACATGTTTTCAAGTTCAATCTAGATTCTATTTTATTTTTACTAAATTAATCCCACTCCTGTCATAAGTGTTGCACCAATTTCTATCGTTGGGTGTGTTATTTTTGATCATTTGGTAAAAATAAGGCAAAATACAGTCCATGTAACAAAAGGAAAGCATTTTATTTCTTCTACCACAAGTTCTACAAAGTAACTAAGCTATAGGCCTAACTCACAAATAAAAACTAAACAGTCTCTTACTTGTTAAATTTCCTATTGTATTTACTCCGCAAACGTAAAACTGTCTAACACACTCACTAACTCAGTAAGCGTTCGATAACACTCAAGCAGACTCACTAACTGAATAAATAAGTAATTAATTCTGGTGTTTTTATATTATTACTATATCTTTTCCCCTAAGTCTTTAGAAAATTCGAGACGTCACGTGCAGATCACGCCAAATCTAGACATTTAGAAAATTTCTAAACATCACACATCACAACAGTTTTATATTTCCAACACTGCTTCATAGTTTGTAACAAATTGAATATTTATATCATATAGCTTGTATGGATGGTTTAATTACCCACCAGATGAAGAAAATACATTTACATTTCCTACACCCTTCCATATTTTTGTGGGCACTGAACGTTTCTCTCCCATGTGATACATGGAGTTTTTCATTTTTTTTATGTTTATACTGTTACATCATATTCAAATATCTGGCTTGTCTGCTCGGAAAACTCTGCTTTTAATGGCTGTTTGTTTTTGTTTGTTATTAATTATGCACAAAGTTACACAAGGGCTATCTGTGCTCTGCCCACCACGGGTATCGAAACCCGGTTTCTAGCGTTGTAAGTCCGCAGACATACCGCTGTGCCACTGGGGGGGGCCTAATGGCTGTTATGGTGCGAGTCATTGTATTAGTTCTAAAGCTCAAACAAAATTTTATAAACTTGTCTTTAAGCTATTTTCAAAATACCGTAAGCCTTTTTCTTACACAAAGTCTTAAGCCTGCGGACTTATAACGCTACAACTGGGTTTTGATGCCTGTAGTGGGCACAGCACAGAGAGCCCATTGTGTGTAGCATTGTAATTAATTAGAATCAAGCAAACGAACTTACATAAAGATCTTGGTACGTTATTTTTCTCAGGTCTTCATTTTGTAAATACGCTGTATGTTTTAAATACTTTTACATCATAAGTAAAAAAAGTAGCGGGATGATACAAAATAGATTAAAATAAATAAATTATGAATTTGTTTTAATAACTGCAGATTAAAAACAAACTCTTTTATATCTCAGCGTCCTCTACAAATAAAATTTGAGAAATTCATGTAGTTAGGAAAAAATCTAAAATTTATCGTAAATTGAGATTTTCAGCGAAGATTTTTGTTTTGAATAATGCATTATCTGTAGAACTATCATGCTGAATATTATTTATAAATGTTGCTTATACAAGTACAATACAATCCTTATTTAGAGTGTGCACTTGCACAAGGGGATCTCACTCATCACGTGAGATACCTTTCGTGTCAGAAGATGGGACGGAAATTGAAGGTGACAAATCAGAAGCAAGATCTGAAGGAGGGGCCGTATTGAGATAAGGACCTGCGGGGCTGCGTGCAGTTTAAAGTCCACAAAGGTCTGGAAGGATTGCTTGGTTGAGTGCACAAAAGCAAAAAGAATGCATGCAGGAGTAAAAGGAAGTTTAGAATAGAAAAGACAGAAAAGAAAGATATGTGAAGCGATTCATGATCAGGTGGTCCCAATCGTGGGAAAATATTTGTTATGGATTTCTTTTCTTTTTCTTCTTTTTTTTTTTGTATATCACGTGTTGGTTGGTAAGTGGTCAATACACGTGACCAGTTCAATTTCTTTTGAAGTTTTAAAGTACTTCGCAGTTGTAAGTTTCACTCTCAACGGACTAAAGTACCTAAAGCTTTTCGTAATGTAGGCTAGAAGAGAGAGAGTCTCTTCTTTCTAATGACCGCTTGTTGTATCTGAAATTTTAGCTTTTTTCGTACTTAACAAGTTTGTTTGATATGACAGCAAACAGACTCAAAGCAACTTAACATTACACAAAGTTCTATATGGAAATCAGATACCAAAATGAACTTAGTGGTGTACATTAAGTACTAAGAATGCTTAATGTAGGCTAAAAAGTAAGAAAATCTTAAATTGATTCTAAGAACAATTTCTGTTCCAAACAAAAATGCTGAAAACATAAAAAATAATAGATCGTTATTACGAGAAACCATAGAAACATAAATAAATAATAGCGCATTTTGTTTGTTACGTGACTCTGTAACCACTGATTACTATAAACGTATTGTTATAGTTTCTTGGACTATTCATAGAGAAAAAAAAGTACAATCCACTTAATGATAACAAAAGCATTTATTTCTCTGAAAACAAGTTCTAAAACTTATAAGTACAACATGTACAAGTTCAACGTATCTAACATTAGGCCTCAATAGGGATTCCACTTACTTGCTAATTTTCTAGTACGCACGGTATTTCTCGTATCCTTAGTACTTCGTTGAAAACACAAAAATAAAATTTACAGCACTGAACTAATAAATTAAGTCAATAATCAATCAACAACTCAACTAGTTTTGCCTAACTTGCGTTTTATGTCGTACCACACTTTCAAGAAAGCTCTAGTCATTAGGACACGTGCTCATCTCGTGGAATCAGAACTCACTGTAGCCATAAACAATATAAATGTATAGATTTAAACAAACAAAGCAAATATGAAAGACACCACACAATACATGTAACTATTGGGCAGGATAACAATTCCTACACAACCACGTATCGAAAATTAAATAATTCTATAGCATCTTCACGTGGTATTATTAAATATGCATCTCAGAGAAAAGCCCTTCAAAGTAGACTCTACACTGAAACTTGTTACGTCATAAATGTAATAGCAACTGTAGCTGTATTTTATTCCAGTGTTATAGAACAGTAGAAGTAACAGTAAGTATGGCAGTCCTACAATGCATTTTATTAGATATGGTTATCATCTCTGTCAGAGGTTCTCAACATGCTGTGTGCAGGTGTTGTGTTACAAGAGTATGGAAAGGAAGCGAAGTATAGTGTATAGATCCATTTATGGTCTCTTTGGATTAAAAAAAAAAGATTTAGATTGTCTGCGAACGCAAAAAAAAGTTAAAATCAGTATCTAAGCCAGTTTTTACTAAATATTTCAGTTACAGTCAATATTGCTATCAACTAGGTCAAGTTTACAATGCATTCGAGTAGCAATACATACGATTAACATGTAGGTAAGTTTATGATACATTTCAATAACAATAAACATGGTTATTATGTAGGTCAGTTTACAATAAATTCTAGCAACAGTAAATATGGGTATCGTGTAGGTCTTTACAGCAAGTTCTAGCAACAGTAAATATGATTATTAACTAGGTCAATTTACAATAAATCTCAGTAACAGTAAATATGGTTATCAACTAGGTCAGTTTATAATAAATTCCAGTAGCAGTAAATATGGCTATAATCTAGGTCAGTTTTACAATAAATTCCTGTAACAATAAACATGGTTATCATTTAGGTCAGTTTTACACAATATATTGTGTGACATTTAAGTAATCAGATAAATTTTAGAAGTGTTTATTCTAAAGATAAGACATTTTAATATGATGTTAAAAAATACTGATAATCAAGATTGGTGTGGATGTCTGAAAAAATAATTATTGATCACCTGAATTTTGTAATTACGTCGTAATAGTGTCGTTGTTACCAAACAAGTGTGAACAGTATTCTGTAGTAATATTGTTGTTAATAAAGGAATTCGGAGTCTTTGAGGAGTTATTAAAAGCTTACGATATTAAAATAGGACCATCTCTGGCTAACTGTAAAGAGTACAAGTGACCAGTCATGAGATGGGTGGTATTAGGTAGTCAACTGTGGGCAGGAAGAATACTTCTCGATCTCAAGCTTAACCCAATAAGCGTGATCCTGAAGTCCATAAGCAATGGAGTGATAACGCCTAATGTTTGCGTTGTGCACAAGTAAATGTGGTTTTATTGACTTTCCATGACTTCATTCAAACATTTTGTGCTTCTGTAAGCCTGATACATTTCAATATCGACAGCAATGGATATGGCGAATGTAGTGTAGTTAGAATACTATTATTATACAATCTTCTAGTTCTTGAAAATCCCTAAGAGAGTAAATAATGAATGTAGTATAAGCCCAACATTAATGCCATAAGCCATGTATGATTATAATCATGCTTTGCCAGCTTGTAAATGGCGTTCACACCATAACAATTGTTGTAAAAAATGGTTTATATAAATAGTGTTCCAACCACTGCTGTGTTTGTTATATCCCAGCCGGCTTGAAGATCTCTAGATTGAGCGAAACGCGTCGTCGGCGATGAATATTGCAAATACTATTATTAAACACTCTTCTGACTTTTCAAAATCCCCAAGGGATCAGATAAAGAATGTAGTATTTGAAAATATAATAGACCTAACACTAATGTTATAGCACTTGATAATGTTATAAACGTGTTTATTGTTACTAGAACGTATTATAGAAGTTATCTAGGTGATAACCACACCAATATCACAATTCACAGGCTTGGTTTATGGGATTTTTAAAAACTTATGAATTAGATCAATGTAATTAATCCTGGAAATGATATCGCTTTTGGTTGAAATTATGCTGACACAAATCAGCCACTCCTGACTAGCAGTGAATTGCTGGTAAGTTTTGATGAACTTTAATTTTGAAAAGCCTCCATCGGTCATAACAACAAAATAGACATGACCATAAGGATATGGATGAAGTTGTGTCTTCATAACGATAACGATAGTCGACCCACGTGTTTGTTCGTTTGGAAATCTGTATTTTACCTTCGTTTACGTTCTCTATATTCATGTTTAACAGGTATCATCAATTACTTCAACCATCATCTGTTATGATACCATTTTAATGATGACTCATCAGCACTCTGCTCGTTTTCTTTGCTTGTGTTTTCTATCCAAAATAAAACGTTTTCTTCCCTATTTACACAAACGCAGTGTCTACCTCTTTATTTGAAACATCAGTGAGTCCTTAACACAATTCAGAATGGTCGAGAATTCTCAATTATTACTGGGAGTTCTAAATGCCTGTGAGAATATTCATATCGTAGAATACCATATATGTTGGTACGAGAGAAACAAAATTTTACTCGTTGATTTTTAAATATGCGATTGTTGGAGTTGTAAAACCAATGAAGAATGACCGTTGACTAGTTTTTAATGCTTTGGATTATGGAGTTGTAAAACCAATGAAGAATGACCGTTGACTAGTTTTTAATGCTTTGGATTAAACTTAACCGAAGTAAAATAATTACAACAGACTAAATTTTAATAATTTTATCGTGATCAAGAGTGTTTGTAACCCTCGCTGAGTCAGCGATAACTTCACCGACTTACAAAGCCAAAATTTGGGGTTCGAGTCTCCGCGGTGGTCAGAGCTAAAATTGCTCCGTCTCCGGTGGCTCGGCGGTAACTCTGAGTTTCGATACCTATGGTAGGCAGTGCACAGATAGCTCATAGTGTAGCTTTGTACTAACAAACAAACAAACTAGTGATTGTTCTCTAAACACTACAAGTGATCTGATTTGATTTCTACTTAGCTATTACATTCAACTCATCGTGCATTTGGAGATTCTCGTCTATTTGATGTTATAGCAAGTACTTGGACATGAAGCAAGCGAAAAAAAATTCATGTGAGAAATAGCATTAATAAAATATAAACTTGTTTGTCCAACTGCAACAGAAACGTAAAGCTTCGCAAATGGGTATAAGAATGGGCCTGTCAGCTTTGCAGGAACGTATTTTACTCAGATCTCCCCAACGTAGCAGAGCGTTTTTCAGAACGTTGACACGTGTATTTTAATATATATATATATATATCATAATTTTGATTGCCCAGCCTGATATAATAATGGATGACAAATAAAGTCATATTACATCAACCACATGATAAACAGAAAGTAGTTTTAGTCATTATCAACCATAATTCTAGGATAAGCGTGTGAAGATTCATTCATTTAACGAAGAATATATTGATTTGGTGCGGTTACTGAGGTAGGCAAAGGAGTGGTGTTCCAAATCACCTTGCTCGATGGGGATATCGACATGAGTGAGTGAAATAAGTCGGTCAGTTTTCCCGTCAACGTCACAGAAATCACTTCACAGTGTTATGTGAAGTAGGTGAATAAGACGTCAGTAAATGAAACATGACAAAAAACAAAACTCTGAGTATCACGACCTAACTTTTGTACTGTGTTTGATAATATTAATGGAAATATCTACCTTAACAGCAGTGTATTTCATTTCAAGACATACTAATATGTAACAAATGTAATGACAGATGGTACAATTTAAAAATACAGAGAAATCACGAAAATCGCTGTATGAGTGTATCTGTTCAATGCAGACTGTTCTACAGAATGTATGATGTTTTACAGATAATAAGTTACTCAAATGATTCTGTCTCATAATAATGATATTAGTCAGTAAACATCCGAGCACTTTCTGAAAAAAATATGCAACTGGATAAAGTCATATTATTTTAAATTGTTTCATACAAAATTCTGAGTAATACAAACGTCGTTATCTGCAAGTGCTTGTATGTTATTAATTTCTTATAGAATTTCCTATCAGAATCTTACCGCTTCAAATTAAGCACATGAAGAAAATATTTTATCCTTAGGGTTTGCAGTGAAAAAAAAACAATCAGTTTTTTTATAACAAATATCTGAAGAAGAAAAAAAAAGCGGTCACGTCTGGGGAAAAACAAAAAACAAAGGTGAAACCCTCACTATAATCAACGAATGTCATTTCTCATTGTTTAAGAACATCATAATCTAATGTACAAGGTGTGCCGACATTTGGTAGCTTTGTTAGCCAACAATACCATGTCCAACGACTTATTGCTAGTTTGGACTGATTAGTGACCTAGATAACATGGAAACTGGTTTGCAGTAACGTCAAACCATCGTTGAGTTGGAGTAATGCTCCATTAAACCACAGCATAATAAGCTTGAGAATTAATATAGTGTCATAGAAGCGGCCGAACTATTTCATACATCAGCAAGCCCGTGCATACCGAACAGACTATCTAAATGGCTTGGTGGATCGTTCTTATTCAACAGTTCAAAATTTGGGTTTCAACATTTTATAAACCCTTCACAACGCAGTATTTTAATAGATAAATAAAAGCTTAGCAACCAATCGAGAACATATTAAGAAATAACTTAACGTCGGAATCCTATAGCTACGCTAAAATAAAATTCTAAATGTTCTTTTTTGTGTGTGTGTATTATATACACTATAGTCACTAAAATACTGAGTGCTTATTAAATAAAATAATAAGAATTTATTTAAGTTACTTCTATATCAATTTACTGCTGTGTCCTTCATACATTTTAACTTAATTAGCAAATAACCCAATAACAACTAAGGAGATATGGCTGAAATCAACAGCTAAAGGAAAACTAACTAAACTAGGGTTTGGAAATATGACTGTTATGAACAGCTCCAGAAAAAACTAAATAATATGGGGTTCGGACATGTAGCTGATATAAAAGCTCAAAGAAAAACTAATATAATTTTGGGATCGTTGATATGGTTGATATGCACAGCTGAAGGAAACTAACTAAATTGTGTTTTGAAGATATGGTTAAATTCAATAGTTCAAGGAAAATCTAACTAAATTGGAATTTGAAAATAGGGTTGATAGGAACTACTCAAGCTCAAGGAAAAACTATTTGAAATGGAGTTTAGAGATATGATTGATATTAACAGCTCCAAAAAATCTAACTAGGATTTGGAAATATGTTTGATATGAAGAGTTCAAGGATAATTAAGTGTACTGGAGTTTCAAAATACGGCTGATATATTGGCTTTTGAGATTTGGTTGATAAGAAAAGCTCAAGGAAAAGCGTAATAAATTGCGGTTTGGACAAAAATAATATGAACAGCTCTTGCAATACTAACTAAACTTGAGTATATAGATATGGTTGATACGAACAGTTCAAGGAAAAGTAACTAAACTGGGGATTGAAGTTATTGTTAGTATCAACAGTTTAAGGAAAACTGTATAAACGGGGGTTTTGAAATATGTGTCATATGAACATGTTAAGCAGAAACTAATTAAGCTTGGGAATGTAAATGTGGCCAATATGAACAGCTCAACGGGAAAAAAATAAAGGAGCTTTCGAGACATGTATAATATAATTAGCTGAAGAGAAATAAATAATCAAATTGGATTTTCGAGATACGGTTGATATCAACAGTTCAAGTAAAATGTAACTGAAGTGTGATTTGAAGATAATGTTATTACGAGTAAGTCAAAGAAAATTAAATAAACTGAGGTTTGGAGATATGGTTGAAATAAGCAGCCCAAGGAAAATCTAAACTAAACTGGCTTTTTTTATATGAGTGACATGAAAAGCTCAATTAAAACCAATTAAAGTTTCATACGTAGATGTGACTAATATAAACAACTCAAGGAAAAAATCACTAAAGTAGATTTGGAGATATGGTTGATATCATAAGCTGAAAGGAAAAGAACTAACTAAACTAAGGTTTGGAGATTTGGCTGACATGAATAGCTCAAGAAAAAATTAAACTGGAATTTGGAGCTATGTTTGATACCAGCAACTCAAGGAAAAACTAAATAACTAGGATAAAAAGATATGGCTGATATGAAACTCTAAAGGCAAAACTGATAAAATTTTGGGTTTAGACATATGATTGATATTAACATCCCAAGGAAAATCTAAATAAATTGAGAATTTGAGATATGATTGACATGAACATCTTAGGGAAAAGCCAAGCAAACTAGGGTGTGAATATATGGTTGATATGAACAGCTCAAGCATAATCTGACTACACTGAGGTTTGGAAATATGAACATTTTAGGGAAAACTGAATTAAACTGCAGTTTAGAGATATGGTTGATATAAGCAGCTTAAGAAAAAACTAGATAAAACTAACTTTGGAAATGTGGTTGATATAAACAGCTCATGGAAAATCTAACTAACCTAAAATTTGGAGATATTATTGATAAGAATAACTCAAATGAAACTGAATCTGAGGTTTGAAAATATGTTTCCTATGAACATCTCAAAGAAAAGTTAACTGAACATGTGGTTACAGATATCGTTAATATAAAACGCTCAAGAAAATGTAATATAATTTTGGGCTTGGAGATATGTTCATATCAACAGCTGCAGGAAAACGGTCAATTTGGGCTTGAAAATATAGTTGACATGAACAGCTTAAGAAAATTAAATAATCTAGGGTGTGAAGAAATGGTTGATATGAGCAGCTCAAGGAGACATTAATTAAATTGAAGTTTGCAGATAGAGACTATGTTGTACAGCTCATGGAAAAAACATGTAAAATGGGTTTTCGAGATGTGATTGAAATGAATAGATCATGGAAAATTTAGATAAACTGGTGTTCAAGATAAGGTTGATGTTAACAGATAAAGCAAAGAAACTAATTAAATTAGTTTGGGATATGTGATTCACATAAACAGCTCATAAAAAACCAACTAAACTAAACTAGATTATGAAGATATGGTTGATATGAACAGCTTATAGAAAAACTTCTGAACTGGAGTTGTAAATCGGCTGATATGAGAAACTCAAAGACAATTTAGCTAAAGTGGCTTTGGAAATCTAGTTGTAATCAACGGTTCAAGTAGAAAAACTAAATAAACTAGGGTGTGAATATATGGTTTATATGAAAAGCTCAAAGAGATACTACTTAAAATGAGCTTTACAGATATGAATCATATAAACAGTTGAAGAGAAGACGAACTAAACTATATATTGGAGATATTTTTTCACATGAACAGTTCAAGAAAAAGCAATCACACTGGATTTTACAGACATGGTTCATGTGAAGAGCTCAAGCTCAAGGAAACTAACTAAACTGCGACTTGATGATATGATATATAGCTGAATTGAAAATTTGCAACTTGTAGATACAGTTTATTTGAACAACTCAAGAAAATGTAACTAAATTGGAGTTTAGAGAAATGGCTGATATGAATAGCTTTATAAAAAACCTAATAAATGTCGGGTTGGAGATATGGTTTATGACAAAAAACCTATGAAACTAAGGTTTGAGGATGTGGTTCTTATGAAGCTCCAGGAAAACTAATTAAATTGGCTTTCGAGATATTGCTGAGGTGAACAGCTCAATGAAAATCACACTAAATACGGTGTAATGATATGGTTGATAGGAACAACTTAAGGAAAGGCTAAATAAACTGGCTGTTGGAAATATGTTCATATGAACACAGCAAGTAAAACTAACTAATTTGGAATTTGAAGATAAAGATATGTTTGATTTAAACAGCTCAGAGAGAAACTAACTAAACTGGGGTTTAAGTAGCTGACGTGAGGAGACGTTTCGTATATCTGAAAATAAAATATTAAATTAAATTATTAAGCTAGGTGTTTCCTGTTCACTTTAAAGTAAATAGCTATCAGTATTACCTTTTATTTATGTGATTTATTAATGTCCAGTTTCTTGTTCACTTTACAAAAACAGCTATCAGTAAAATGGCTGATTCCCCACCCCCTCCCCGACCATTAGCTTTTATTTGTGTCCAGTTTATTGTTCACTTTACAAAAACAGCTATCTGTAAAATGGCTTATTCCCCCCCCCTCCCTGACCATTAGCTTTTATTTATATGATTTATTGGTGACCAGTTTCTTGTTCACTTTACAGTAAATATCCATCAGTAACATGGGCATTAACTTTTATTGGTATGTTGATAAATACGATGTGTATGTGAATGTTGTATGGTTATGTTTTCTTTTGCACAGACACCAAATTTTGACTTTTCAACCAAAGTCAATAAATTTTCCCCCCATCCCCTAGTGAAGTAGCCTATGAAGTTTTATTAAAGTTTTTGTTTAGAACTCTAACTAATGTACACAGCGTGGTCACAAGTAAATAGACACCACCTTTTCAGAAAAAATGAAAATTTTCAG
>NW_013666492.1:164748-174982 GCF_000517525.1 Limulus polyphemus
TGTCTATTTACTTGTGACCACTCAGTGTAGATACAGACGCACTGACTAACAAAAAAATGTCACTTATTATTATTATAAAGGTTAAGGGAGGGGGGGGTTAAAAAGGTTTCCGTAAAAACATTTGTCTTTGTTAATTTAACATTGAGAAAACAAATACGTTACTTATCTTCATTTTGTCTCCATATTCTGTACTCTGTTTATACCGAAACGGCAAGTCATCTGATTCTTATGGAGCAAGTTTTAAATTTGGCATCTTTGTATTATGTTTAAACTGTAAAATTCACATGCTGTTAAATTACAACTATGCTTTCCTTTCAATATTATTATTGAACAGTTTCAATAACTATCACGCAGATAGTTACAATCATGTTTTTTCCATCGATGTCATGTTATATGGTTTGTAGCTTTTGAATTTACGCTGTTTTACATCAAATACTTTATCTAAATACGGTAAAATTTTATAACATCTCGAAGGAAAATTTGATAGTGAATATACAATTGGCATACAATAAATCAATGAATACCTTCAATTTATGAACATTATGTGTGTGTGTGTTTTTTTGTTTTAATTACGCATTGTTTATTTTCATTAGTATAAAACCGTCAGTATAAAACCATGTATTATATACGATCACTTTTTGTGTAATATATATTTATTAAATCTGTAAAAAAACATTTTCGATATATTTTTCTTTCGTTACTTGTTTCAGAACAAACTATAACAAAATTTTAAAAGAACGTATGAAACACATAAAAAATAAACATCTTAAAGTTACTGTGAGAAAAGGGCACATCACTTTCAATGTTGTTCTAAAAAATTACCTTGAATGTTAAGTTATAGCTTATTTTTCGAAAATTTCCGATTTTCATCTCTTTTTTGTTTTTTAATTTAAGCGAGAACAGTACAAAATTAATGAAAATTGGAACGTACAAATAAACTGTTTATGTTTAAGCCCAAAGCTGCATAATGGGCTATCTGCGCTGCGCTCACCGCGGTTATCGGACACCGATTTTCAGCGTCATAAGCCCTCCTCAAGCTTTACGTTGTGCCACCGGCAGACTTATTCTATTAAAAGTCTGAAACTTAATTAACAAAATAAAACTAATAATAATAATTTATTATTTCGAATTTTGGATTCTAACTTAAATATGCTTAAAAGGTGTTTATAAAATTACCGTAAATGAATACAGACGAAAAAGCAAAATAAGTATTAAGTAAATACTATTGAAAGAATCACTTGCTCTAGCGAAAAAGCTTAAATGCCTTCTTTTCTTTGTTCTGATAATATGATATTATTGACAGATAATTCTAGTACTTCTGACAAAGTTTGCCTACAAATTACAAGGACAGACAGTTGAAGGGGCAGCGGTAAAGTTTTTACTGATGACGAGTTAGGGCCCAAATGAATGAAAATCTCACCAGTAAATTTTAACTAGTGAAGCAACGTCTAACCGTTAGAACCCAACTTAGAAATTCAACATTCTTACCCTCCGGTGGCTAACTAGTAAGTCTAAAAGCTTACATGTATAATGCTAAAACTGAGTTTTTGATAACTGCGATGGGCAGAGCACAGATAGCCCATTGTGTAGCTTTATGCTTAACAACAAAGCAAACAATCAATATTCTTTTGCTGGAAGACGTCACTAAGGATGACACACCGGGATGATAGACGAGATTACGTCATTCATTCCAGAGGCTCACAATGTGAGTAAGGTGAGACTGAAACAGACTGAGTGAATTCGCTTTTCAAATAAATAACGATATTATCATATTTTCCCCACGAAACATCATATTCAAGTGAAATTTTCTCAGCATTTTTTTATAGTTTATGGTGTGTCAACTTCTAAACCATGAATAAACAATAGGTGACTCGTCCTTAATGAAGATAAACCAGTTGTAAAGGTTTAATGATGAACATAAAATAACACTCATACACACACACACACACACACATATATATATATATGCAGAAAGTTAATAAAGTTTAGATTTTTTCAACTACTGTGGCGCCCCCGATAAATAAAAATACTCTCGAAACATAAGTTGCTTTATCGTAAATCAATTAAATTATAGATATTTAGACAAATCGTATATTATATTTGTTTAACACTTGTTTTGCTTTAATTTTTTTAATAAAATACGTTACAGTCAAATTCGAGTGACATCGATAGTTAGTATATGCAGATGATATATAATGAAAATAAATATTATCAAAAATTGTAAAACAGTTTGTAAGAGAGTAAAAATAATTCCTAAAATCATAGAGGAAATCTAAGCTATATTAGTCTAAAATGCCTTGTTTTTCAAGCATACTAATAGATATTTTGATGTAACTACAATTTTCTCCAGCTTTTATTGCGTGTAATCTAAGTTCCGAATTTTTAGAAGAAATAAAAAAGTTAAAAATTATATTTTAAATCACAAATGGTTTTTAAAACAAACTATAATGACTGATCTTAATTTCAAAGACTTGCTTTGCTATGGAAGTCGACAGAAAATTGTTATTTCTGACTGATCCTGTAGTCGCTACACGACTTTCAACAAACGTTATCAGTAGAGTTTTAATGATCCAATTTATACTTAATCTATTCCAAAGTAAAGGGATATTTAGTGAGACAATGACTTGGTTACATTTTTATTTAGAATACTCAATCTGAGAAATAAAGGTATGCGCAATTAATCTTCATATCTCGTAGAATAATACGTTGAAGCAAATATAATACCATACTAACCTTAGTACCACATGAGACACACATTACCTAATAATACATTACATAGGTATATCTTTAAATAGTACGCGAAACAAGCAAGAAAAAGGACGGGACATTGTATGAACTCTACATTAACAGGTTTGCTGACAATGATAAGCAATTAGTTTTATAGAAAGTTTCCTCATTCTGGACATGCTTACCATACATTTTCTTTAAGAAAATAAAACATCGTCATGGGTAATAAATAATTATATGTCATGATCTATGTGAATAATTATAAATGCTGGTTCTCTTATCAAAATAACTCTTATTTGTGGCGTATTATTTAAGTAAAAAAACCAGCCCATCATAATAATCAAGCTTAATAAAATAAAGAAATTATTTTTCTAATGGCAACCAAGGTGATTAAACTTTAGAAAATATTTCCTTCTAGATTCTAAAATGGCAATCAAGATAAACGATCTTTAGAAAGGGTTTTATTCTAGAGCAACAGAAGGCAATCAAGATTAGCAAACTTTAGATCGTATTCCTCTTGAAGCAACAGATGGCAATCAAGATTAGCAAACTTTAGATTGTATTCCTCTTGAAGCAACAGAAGGCAATCAAGATTAGCAAACTTTAGATCGTATTCCTCTTGAAGCAACAGATGACAATCGAGATTAGCAAACTTTAGATCGTATTCCTCTTGAAGCAACAGATGGCAATCAAGATTAGCAAACTTTAGATTGTATTCCTCTTGAAGCAACAGAAGGCAATCAAGATTAGCAAACTTTAGATTGTATTCCTCTTGAAGCAACAGAAGGCAATCAAGATTAGCAAACTTTAGATCGTATTCCTCTTGAAGCAACAGATGACAATCGAGATTAGCAAACTTTAGATCGTATTCCTCTTGAAGCAACAAATGGCAATCAAGATTAGCAAACTTTAGATCGTATTCCTCTTGAAGCAACAGATGACAATCGAGATTAGCAAACTTTAGATCGTATTCCTCTTGAAGCAACAAATGGCAATCAAGATTAGCAAACTTTAGATCGTATTCCTCTTGAAGCAACAAATGGCAATCAAGATTAGCAAACTTTAGATCGTATTCCTCTTGAAGCAACAAATGGCAATCAAGATTAGCAAAGTTTAGAAAGAGTTTTCTTCTAGAGCAACAGAGGATGATTAAAATTAGCGAAGTTTAAAACTTACCTTCTTCTGAATCCCCTATTGGCGAACCTACTGAGTTTTGTAAGAAGGCAAGATTGATAATTTATAAAATATGCCTGTGAGGTTTTTGGTAAAATATTGAGAAAATTATTAGGTTTTTGCATTTTTGTTTTGCAATAGATATCGGTGTACAAAGCTTGAGAGAGATACCAAATTAACGGTTTTAGCTAACACATTAAAAAATATAGTCTTTAACATCTTTTATTTGATTTCACTGAGCACATTTTCTATAAGTTTTAATAATCTTACTTCAACTGTAACTTTTAATGGTTGTTGAGAGACTGCCTTATCTCTTTATGCAAGCAGTCCTTAATTTTGGAATGTGGTTTGGAATATTGGCGATTTCCATAAGGAAAGTATCTTGAATAAGATTTATGCTTGTGATCACCTAACTATAAGTGTAGTACATTGCACATATTTCATAGACTAAAATATTGTCAAAACATACCAATAACGTAGTATATGGTCTTAACACTGAAAGCTTGACGACAGCGCCACAACTCGACTCGAAATAGTTATTCTTGTACATTTGTTTGTTTGTTTTTGAATTTCGGCCAAAGCTACATGAGGGCTATCTGCGCTAGCCGGCTCTAATTTAGCAGTGCAAGACTAGAGGGAAGGCAGCTAATTATCACCACCTACCGCCAACTCTTGGGCTACTCTTTTACCAACGAATAGTGGGATTGACCGTCACATTATAACGCCCTCACGGCTGAAAGGGCGAGCATGTTTGGTATGACGGGGATTCGAACCCGCGACCCTCAGATTACGAGTCGAGCGCCTTAACCACCTGGTCATGCTGGGCCTGTATATTTGTGAAAGTAAGAATTAAATTATTAAATAAACTCAATTTAAAAGAAACTTGTTTACTTTCCTCTTTTTTTTTTATTCAGCATTTGTTGAAATGAAGTAAATTACATTTAGGATGATATTTTATAATAAATTCATATTAACTTCCGATCAGAGCGAAAGTAAAAAGCAGAGTATAACTAATGAAAAATATTTTTCTTACGTTGTAACTTATAAAGATTAGAATGCATCGGCAGTGGCCCCCCCAGTAGCACAGCGGCATGTATACGGACTTATACTGCTAGAAACCTGGTTTCGATACCCGTGTTGGGCAGAGCACAGATAGCCCTTTGTGTAGCTTTGTGCTTAATAACAAACAAACAACAACTACATCAGCAGTAGATTGTAGAATTACCAACGGCTCTAACGTCAGTATTACTGAGCATATTTCACAAAGTAAGTATTATACATGTTTATCGTTTATATATAATTCTCACAGCCTGGTGAAGTTGCTTTTTAGTTGCATGCACCAGTACATTTAAGTTCAAATTTTCGCAGTTGCATCCCACTCTGTCTTACAGCTCTCTTTACATCCACATGAGATTATTTCAATGTAGACAAGTGCATCAGTTGTGGTGCTAACTTTCTGTCGTCTTTCTTCCAGCCCGGTGATCCTGGTAGGATATAGGATGGTCACAACGGACCTGACGTTAAGCCACTGTCTGGTAGTGAGCTCGCTTGGTATGAAAATAAAAAACATCTCTGGTAAGAGGTAGAGCTACAGGAATGCGAGATCGGTTGGTGTGAAAAGTAAGTGCATATTTTGAAGAGCTTCAGGAAAGAAAGATCAAATAAGACACATTTGCAATTTATATAGACTTTGGGCTTTGAACTTAAAGACACAATTACTTAATCAGTTAAATGAGTAAATTATTACCTTCCATAAAGCGGAGCTTGCAATTAACATTTAATGAAGTCATTAGGGGTTTAATAACAAAGGAAAGAAGAAAAAAAAACATTATTTAACATTGTCCTTTATATAATTTTGCTTCCTTAACAGGTTCTCTCAGCTAGTTGTAAATAATGATGCTTTCACAACTTACCGAGAAATTTTTCCAAACCAATAGTTAGAGTTAGAGTTGCTCATAAGACGTAAAAATGTTTGTACTATTTTTTTCTTTACTGTTATGCTTCTTCAGCACCTAACGCATAGTATCAGCTTCTCAATCCTATCATTTCAATAATTCTCCAAATCGTTTTTCCACCTTCCTGGGTTTCTTTTCCTAACATTTCTCTAGATTTCTGCTCATGTTCTTATACTTTATTTCAACTTAATTTTTCATATTTTCTCATCAGAATTCAAAAACGTCACAATTATCTGATTTTTATACAACATTTCAGACCTGTATTGATCCACCCTACTCCATATCAAATTATCTCTTTTTGGATCAACAGACAAGTTACAGGTTTGTTGAAAAATAAAAACATATTTACTGAGTACATATAAGTAATACAATCGTATCAAACTCACTACTGTTTTAAAGAAATTTCCTAAAGTCAACAAGATGACTTGTTTCTTTCAGGTGGATTAAACAAATGTTTTGTGTCAAAATTATTGCAACTCTAAATAGGCCTGTTTCCTGTCTCACTGTGGTTGCTCTAAGTGCTTACATGGAGGTAAGGGAAAATATCTCATAGATCTCGTTGGCTTGAACAGTAACAAAACATCTAAACTATTTAAACAACAGTTTACGCAAAAAAAAAACTTTTAAAAAGTCTAACTTTTAGCAGATTTTCAAATATTCTTATTGAGTTAAATACTTGAAACTTGATTGGCGCTTATTGTGATGTACCCTTGACAATAACTATTTGTTTAAATATCTATAACAATCTCATACAGACAATTGATAAATAAACTCCAATCCTAAGCTAGTGCTTTAATACCCTGGTGGGTCAGTGGTAACTTGTACCAAAAGTTATTGCAACTAGTCAAACTTATCACACAAACTACAGAGAATAACTAACAAGTATGCACATCACAAAAACACAATATGTTACAAATCTCTCATGAATAATGATTTAAGTAAAAAAGCAACTGAGTAACATTAGATTTGTTTTGTGAACATAACACTTAAAGCTAACAAAGACGAAGGCACAAATGGAATATTTATCCACGTTTTCAGAGTATCAGACTACAGATTGTCAGTACCCATACTAATTCTACAAAAAAAAAATGTATGAAGCTAGCAAACTGTATAGTTGAAACTTTGAAAATATCGAGTACGTTTATTCCTCGTTTCTATTTATTTGGGTTTCACACACACACACAATAACATTTAAAGCACACTTTAGCGTTACTAGACTTAAGATGATGTAGTATGTAACTACATTGTTTTATAGTCTTACCATGGTTGTGCATAATATTATTAATTCCTAAAACAATAATTTCTTATTACATTTCTTAAAATATACTTTGCTTACTATTAATATAATGTTTATTCAATAATTTCTATAATAAGGTTACAATTGCGGCCTATAAGTGTCATTGGTGGGTAGTTTGTTTTTAACAAGTGTTCAAAAGGATGGGTGTCAACTTTAGTCAGAACTCACAAAAGGAGGAGGATGAATAAATATATTACCATTCAGCTATTGTTTACTTTGGTGGGTTTAACTCTAGAAGCCCCCCAGTGGCACAGCGGTATGTCTGCGGACTTACAACGCTAGAATCCGGGTTTCAATACCCGTGGTTGGCAGAGCACATATAGCTCATTGTGTAGCTTTGTGCTTGGTTAAAAACAAACAAACAATAACTCTAGAAAATCATGTAAATATGATGACAGGGAAGAAGCTGCGAGTGAAACTAGGTGTATTATGAGATAAACAAGTTGATTTAATACCTGAAATAAAAAAAAACCTTACATAAATTATTTTGTTAGATTGTGTAAATTGCTAGAAATTAGCTATTATAGTTTAGTTACTTTCCATGGATGTGAGTCATTTATCAATGTCAATAAAACTAAGTTGAAAGTTTATTAATACATCTTAATACTGCAAACTGAAAGCAGAAATGATTACCGTTTCGCGTTTAACGTTTATAAACGCCGTTAACTTTTTTTTACTTGTTTACAATAGTTTTAAAGTCACACAGATTACTGTACAAAATATATAATGCTTAATGGTGAAAATTTATCTTAATTATAATGTTGGTCGTTATTGGACGGATGCAGCAAAGATAAACTTTTTAAGGCATTATTTTCGAATACATCAAGTTTATTCTTTCTTTGTAGCTACCCTTTCGTGTCTCAGCGATAAATTTGGGAGCTTATACCGCTAAAATCCAGGTTTCGATATCCCCGGTTGCACAGCACGTATAGCTTATTGTGTAGCTTTGCGCTTAACAAGCAAATAAAAAATCTAATGACATATATATACATACTGTTCTCACATTTACCCCGTACAATTATCGCTAGATATTTATCGTTATTACAGATTTGGAAAATGAACAGTTCTTATTAGCTTTCGCAGCTTATTCTTGCGCTAGAGGGCCGAGCGTGGCTTATTGGTTAGTGTGCCCGGAATATGAATCCGAAGATTCATGATTCTCTGTTCTTTAGAACCGCAGGTGCGCTATAAGGACAGACAGTAATAGCCTAAGAGCTCACAGTGGTTGCTGTTGATTAGCTGTCTTCCCCCCTAGTCTATGAACTCAAAATCTATCAATCTTACAGTGGATGATTCTCCGGAAAGCAATCATTCCTGTCAATACAGTGCTTTGTTAGCGAGGTTTATAAAATTTGTGACAACTCCTTCACAAAGTAAATATACCACTACATCTTGCAATGTTTATAGAATTGAATAGTTGTGTTTAATTTTAAAATTTTCCATTCATTCGAAAAAAGATTCACATTCTAAATATTTGGTTCTCAGTTATGCTTTGTAGACGTCATATTCTGTGTACTTTTAATTTATGGCACAACAAAAGTTCGATTTCTCTTATCTTCCAATTCTATCTATTCTTCTTTCAACGTAGAAATTGGGTAGAAACGAAAATTATTTCTTACATTTCTCTTCTAGAAATTTAAACAACATTTTGAAACAACTACAGGAATATTTTATTTGCCAAATACTTTACAAATAAAGTGTACATTGGACACTTTAAAAGTTTTCTTGCTAATTTGAATTTCATCACGTTTAAATTTATGTGAAGATATAGTTTTTCTTATTTAAGGTAATTTATGTTTCAAGTTTTCATACAAAATTAGATTTATACTTTCCTAAGTAGTTTTAGCTGGAAGTATATTATCATATTTCAAGAGTTAATTTTTTGTATTTATTGAAGTTGTTTGTTAAATTGAGCGCAAGGAGTTTTTAATTATTCATAACTTCCTTCAAGGCAATTCCATATCATTGATTTTATAGCCTATAAAATAACTCTATTTCTAATACTAAAGAAAACCTTAACGATGTGATTCAGGAAGGCTTAAGTGCAGTGTGTTTGTTTCTGTTTGCCACAGTCAAGAGAATCTGTCATTAATGTACAAAGCAGATGGCTCCTCATGTTCAGAGTTCAAATACAAAAGCTGCCATTGTTCGTGTTCCTGAAGCCATGAAGTGGAGAAGAGCTAACAGTGTCAGTCTTTCGTGTTTTTAAATAACATTCCTAATTTCTTTCAAATAATGTGCTAGTGTACACCGGTCTGTAGCTACTAATTATTGGAAGCGTGAGAAGAAACAGGCTTGTTGATGCCGCAACTGTCATCAGCTGGTAAATGAAGAGTTAGCAACATTCCGAACAAGAATTAAGTGCTTTATTTAAATAGTTTAGAATAACGTTCTCTCATTACTGCCTCTTCTGATGAGTAGCAAATCTCAGCTCGCTCGTGTTCGTGTTTGCCAGGCGTTGTTGGCACGCTGATCATGTGATTTCCCCTTTACAATACCTACTGGTGTAACTATGACTACCCGGCAAGGTATATGATCTTCCTCTCCTTCGTAAATGACATTGTACCATCTAATACATCTACTTCACTATAGAAAATTTTGGAAATATAATACATAGTCTTAATCACTGCGAAAAAGTATATTCAATTTCTGATAAATAATATTTTTCTGAATAAACATGACAGCATAATATTAAGATATCGTAAAAATAAAGGCTCACTCCTCAAAGCTAAGAAAGGTGAAAATCCCGCTGGATTTATAGTTAAGAATGGCCAAAAATCGACACCACTACTTGAAACATTTGAACTACCAACAGCCACTTGGAACAAGAGTTTTTTTTAGAGTATTCTTTCCTAGTTATTCTCTACACCTGAGAAAATATTTGCTAAGGTTTTCTTCACATGCTCTTCGTTCTGTCTCGTCCCTTTTTTTTTTTTTTTTTTTAGGAGTTCATAGTGTATTGTTTCCAATCTTCTCTTTGAGAGAGATATCATTTCTAACCATCATGTAGCTGAGAATTTACCAACTGGAATACAATAAAACTGACTTTCTATCGATACTAATAGATATACCTGAAAAATAT
>NW_013666492.1:175494-179728 GCF_000517525.1 Limulus polyphemus
TAGCCCATTGTGTGGCTTTGTGCTTAATTACAAACAAACAAACCTCTCCTCAAAGCCCCATTCTCATCTGCAGAAATGATGCTTTCTGAACTGAAAGTCTCTTGCATAGATATTTTTGGGTAGTATATATTTAAAGGATGCTTTCATACGTTACCTTCAAACTAGTTTTCCATTGATACTGCTCGATAAGAGCCGTGTATGTTTTATCAATTTCTAATAGACAGTTTTGGATGTATAAACAAGACAATGGAGAGTACTGACAGGATAAGAAACACTAATGTGAAATATGAAAGGTCGAACGTGCTTGGCCCACCAGTCAAAAACTAAGATTCAGGATAACTCCTAGTTCTTTATATTATCAGTTTTTCACAGTAACATTTAAAGAGATGTATATTAACATGCTGAGGTACTGCTACGAATAATTACTTTTATTTTCTCCAAAACCCACATTTAACAGTGCTGTGACTAACTTAATATAATTTTTTTGCATCTAAAAATTTCAATATTCCCTCCCCCCTTTAACCCTTCGAATTATCAACTCGTTTTTACACCATTCACTGTCGTGGGGTCCACATTGAGGATTTTTATGTTTTTGCATGTTATAACGTACAGTGTAACGAGCTGACCAAAATATTGGGTGAAATCATCCATCAGTAATTAAAAGGATCAATTGCAATTTTGATGGTACTTTTGTACTGTTGCCAATCTAGCGAATTTAGGTCTAGAGAACTTTATTTAATCTAGACAACCAAAATAAAGATACTAGCAACTAACGAAAAATATAGCTAATCCATTGAAAAACCTAGCTAATTCTAACGACTGGCTATGAATTTTGTTGAAGTTTAAAGCTTATAAATTTAATTACCGTCATAAAAATTTTCCTTTGATTTACAGCTACGATTGAAGAATGATGTTTGATGCAGGGTAATTAAGATTATTTACCACACATCTTGCATTAAAAAAAAATCTCGCAAAAGTAGAGTTTTTGTGACGTTCTTATCTTCAACCCCTTTAAACGATGGAAACAATACGGAAACTCGACTTACTTTAATCTTAATTTGTTATTAAATTTTTCCCCGGCAGGACAGCGGTAAGTATTGCGGATTTACACTGTTAAATTCAGGAGTTCGATTCCCCTCGGTGGATACAGCAGATAGCCTTATGTGACTTTGCTATAAGAAATCATAGAAATTCATGTATCATAGTTAGGCTAGGTTAAAGTATTATTAGAAAGTTTATTCATATAAGTTAGCTGCATAGGAGTATGATGACAGTAATAATATACCAATAATCGCAATAATCGGTAACAAAGCCGAAAGCTTTTTTTTATATAACGTAAGTGTCATAAACGTGCGGTTTACCGTATTTTCATCTTTTTATATTGGGAGGTTTGTTTGTTTTTTGTTTGTTTTTAATTATGCACAAAGCTACACAAGGGCTATCTGTGCTCTGCCCACCACGGGTATCGAAACCAGGATTCTAGCGTTGTAAGTCCGCAGACATACCGCTGTGCCACTGGGGGGCAATATTGGGAGGTGGGGGAGAGAGCATACGGTTTAGAATACTTTTTTTTCACATTGTATTACTACTTGTGTTATTTTTACCAGTACCATTATTACGTATATTAAATATTTATAAGGATGTTATACATAACCACACATTTTCATGCTTATAGACAAAAGCACGTATGAGTTCTCTTTATGCAAAAACTGACCAAAACTGTAGAGCTTGGTTCTGTTTAATAATGCTTACATTTGATTCCAGAACATTAATATTAATCCATTAATCTAATGTACTGAGTATTTGCTTATATTAAATATATTTCCCATTTTCGTTAGGAACGGTTTAGTTTTATAATTATATATAGATGTATTTATCATAACAAGTTATTGGGCTACTTTATGTCAAATGGTTTGAGAAACAAAATGAGTCAACACATTACAAGTTAACCGTATAGGGACCTACTATCTTGATGAGCGAGTAAGCAAGAGATCTAACTCAATGGACCTACTATCTTGATGAGCGAGTAAGCGAGAGATCTAACCCAAGAGACCTACTATCTTGATGAGCGAGTGAGCAAGAGATCTAACTCAAGAGACCTACTATCTTGATGAGCGAGTAAGCAAGAGATCTAGCTCAAGGGACATACTATGAGTTGCTATGAGAAACATATAAGCAGAGATAACCCACATGCAAACTCCCTTTTATGTCTAGCATCAACTAAAAATCCATGTATTAGATCATTTACATCCAACGGTAAAACAAATCTGTTACAAATCAGCTATCACAATCTTGTGTAAAACTGTTGCGTGGGCTGAAATGCTGCGAGAGAAGTCGTTCACAGTCCTCGTCGCTCTTTGCACTTGTACGGTCTGGCAACAAGGAATTATTTTTTCTTCCTGAAATTGTGAATATTGTGTGGTGAATTTAATGGGAAGTTGTTCTTAGTCAGTAGCGATTCGTCAGACTTTAAAAGCGACTTGACTTCATTTTTTGAGAAATAATTTGTAAGATTTGAGGAACCTTATGTCAAATAATTCGTCAGACTTGAGAAACAAATTGCCTTTAGTTTTTGTGAAATTTGTTTGTTTTTGTTTCGTTTGTTGTTAAGCGCAAAGCTATACATTGGGCTATCTGGGCTGTGACCACCACGGGTATCGATACTCAGTTTTTAGCGTTATAAGCCTTCAGACTGGGAAGCGATTTGTAAAATAATTCATTAGACTTGAGCAATGTTTTGGTTTCATTTTAAGAGAAATAATTCCCTAACTTTTTATTACGTTATATCTCTACCTACAAATATGATTTTACTTAGATGAGGAGGGAGGAGTCAGCGTTACGTTTACGCACTTACAACGCTAAAAATTCGTGGTTCGGTTCTCCGTGATGGAAAAAGTGCAGGTAGCCCATTGAGTAGCTTTGTGCTATAAAAATAGTAACTTTCATTATTAAATCATGTTAATAGTAGGCTGAATAAGGAATAGTGTAAAAACACAAAAACAAAATTGATAATAATACTTAATAAGATAATCAGAAAGAATTTGTATCATACATATAGGCCTGCTAAACAGAAAAACGTTATGTATAACAAAATAATTACTGCAACTCAGGTACTGCCTTTTCCGGCCAAAGATTCTGAACTGCTCTACTTTTAACTACCAAAGGTACTGGGCAGGCGTTGCATAACTGTTCGCGATTCAGACAATGGATTCAAAATAACATGGTTCGCGTCCTTTTGCCGCAAAATCACTCTCCGCACTTTTGAGCCATAAGTGCGTTGTAAGAGAGACGGTCAAATCCCACTGTTCGAGTAGAGTAGCCTAAGAGGTATTAACTAACTGCTGTCCCTCTAGTTTATCAGTTCAAAATTGGGGATAATCCTTGCATAACTTTGGGCGAATATCCGAAATAAATAAACCTGACATGGCCAGGTGTTTAGGGCGCTCGCAATCTGAGGGTCGTGGGTTTGAATCTCCGTCCCACCAAACATGCTCGCCCTTTCAGCCGTGGGGGCGTTATAATGTGATGGTCAATCCCACTATTCGTTGGTAAAAAGAGTAGCTCAAGAGTTGACGGTGGGTGGTGATGACTAGCTGTCTTACACTGCTAAATTAGGGACGGCTAGCGCAGATAGCCCTCGTGTAGCATAGCGCGAAATTCAAAACAAACAAACAATCCATAATGGACTGAATAAGAGAAATGTGAAGATAAAACAATTTGACTCCAAGCTTGATTTTAATCAATAGTTCAAGACAGTTGTAATTGTATTATATTTTGAAGTCAGTCATTATTTTAAGAGTAAAGGATAAACATTCATTATTGTGTCGTGTGGTGTTGTAATTTAGTTGTCCGTTTATGGGGAAGTCGTATGGAGAGCTTGAGTCAAATCAAATTATTTTATTAATAACAGAATTCCTGCTACAAGGTAATGATGTATTCTTTCTAAATTTTTGCACAAGTGTTCTACATGTAGTTAGTGTCATCCTCAGGCCCGCCGACAGGGGGGTCAAAGGGGGCAACTGCCCAGGGGCCCGGGCGAATGAAACCTGGCTATGCCGTAAAGCCCGCAAAACATCTTTAGGCTATATCTTCATTTAATGATAAAAACCATAGTTTTTGGCTTTTCTTTGCATATAGACGCTTGATATATTAAGAACGACTGAAATAATAATTTGAATAATAATTAATATGTATTGGTTACTTTATAGATTTAATAGATATTTGTTGTTACTTT
>NW_013666492.1:180721-185946 GCF_000517525.1 Limulus polyphemus
TCTTGAAAATGTTAAAAACGAGAGAGAGAGAAAGGGGGCCCGGCGAGAATGTTTGTCCCGGGCCCATGCTGGTTCTCGACGTTCCTGGTCATCCTATTAAACTTGATGCACAAGGTCGAAAACACACACTCATTCTCTTGCTTACCTAAAGGTTATACATACTACACGCTGTTGAAGGGAAGCTTCTACCGGCTTGATCCTTTTTCTGTGTCTGTCCCCTTGGGTTGCGGTTAAGCTCATTTCAAAGAGTGATACGGAGACTTTTACAGGATGATATAAGTTGAGAGTTATCTCTCTTAAATAAGTTTATTTGAAAATATAGTTGGCATCAGTTACCTAAAAGATAGCGGGATATCTCATTAAGATCTTAAACCCAATAAAAGTTTGGTTACTTTATAATTCACTCTCTCTCATCTCAGCTCTTGCTTTAATCTTCTCTTGGTCTTTTGTAGACGTGTAAAACTCCATCAGCCAGTGAAAGACACACGCTAAATCAGAGGCTAGCCACCAAAATGAAAAGCTTTCAATACTATATTTACGTGAATCTATATTTTGACCATTTGTTTAATTTTGTATTTGTATTTACTTTATTGTCCATGTTAAATTATGTTCCACATAACCTTTCTGGAGGCTCCTACTTTGCAGATACTTCATTTATTTCTGGTGGCGGATGCCAATGAACCTGAGTTTCAAAGGCTAGTTACGCTATGGCGTTGTGAAAGTTCATGACCTTTGTTGTTCGTATTTTGACATAGAAGTTCGTCAGTGTTGTAATTAATTGCATGATGATGGTGTTCTCTGTAAGGGAAGATTTAAAGTGATATGCAGGAGTTACAGTATAAGTAGGAATCTGAGTCTGTGAGGTTTATAATGAATATATATATATGGTTAGACAACTATTTCTTATGGTGATGTCGATATCAAGAAATGAAACATTTGTTGAAAAACATACCAAATAAGTTTAATAAAAGAGATGAAATATGAAAAACTAAGTTATGAGCTTGTGAAACTAACATTGAACATTATAGGTAGAGTCTATTATGCCATTAATGTATATATATATATACCATACAGTAGTGGAGAATATCCTGAAAACAACAAAAAAGGTGCTCAATGTGACCAAAAAACTCAATGGCATAGGAAGAAACTATCTCTGTCACCATATCAACATCACAAATAGTTTTATTAAAGTCTCCTCCGATGTTCTTCACCAACTTCACGCTTTTGATTTTCTATCAATCCTACCATATTATTCACTGCGGATAGTATTAGTTTGTATGATGTAATTCCTCATGATGAAGAACTTAAAGCTCTTAAGACCTTCCTTGATAAAAGACACGACCCATCTATTGACAAAATTGTTAGATTGACAGGACTTGTTCTGAAGTTAATTACTTTAGTTTCTACAACATAACTTATAGACAGACAAGGTGTTTTCAGTTGGGCAACTACAAGCTTAAGCGATAAGTCAACGAGTTGTTATAATTAATTGTGAATTTTAGACAGTAGATAAAACGACAATCAACTTAGGATTAAGTGGTACAGTATGAAATTCTTCAAAAGTGATTAATAAGGAGGTAAGATGACAGTAATTGGTGTCATACAATTATTTATCAGTTTAAGACATGTAGAAACATTTTCCCAGGTAATAGTGACTCCATCTTTCTCTTTCTCACGAATCCTGGATTTTATCCTTTTAACCGTTTGCTCGCATTAATAATCGTACTGTGTCAGTTGAATTGAAAGGTCAAGTTTTCCTCAAACGATATATTTTTTTTTGTCTGTCATAACTTATTATTTACTGTGAAGAACTGTAATTTTTAACCTTTGTTCCAAGTTATACATTGCGCATGGCCTGTGGGTAATTCACAAAACCTGTAATTAATAACGACACTAACGAACTAGTATCTTAACATTTTAATTAACTTGTAGTTTTAGGATTTGCCCCAAAAGACTGTTAATTACATGAAAAACAACTTTTAACTTAATTTATGGTATTTTGTTCCCAAGTAGTCTCAATGAAAGTTGTTGTTTTTTATTTTCTTCAAACTCTTATTTTTATTTTAATCCAACAGTATTTCGTCTTTTGTTTTACCACTCTCATTCGTGAATACCATAACCAATCATTCACCATTATCTGAGTCTTTATTCATTTTGACTGTGGTGTACGCTTATCATAACCAATTATTGTTATACAAAATTGTTTTATTTTTAATAATATTTTAATATAATTTCAAGATATGGTTGTTTGTATTATGATAAGCACAAAGCTACGTAGTCAGTTTCAAATAATTGGTCTTCCGATCATTAGTACATAAACCAGGTTTTTGGTGTTATAATCCCTAAAACTTACCGCTGAGCCACCATTAACAACACTGTCTGCCATCTGTTTTTTGAGTTTATACTTTTATTTATTACATCAGTTGTTTTCCTGTTTTGTTTTGTTTTGTTTTTCTGAGGTTTTACGTATCTACCAATAATAATTACCAAACACGTGAATAACCAGGTGAAAATGAATACAATGATATATATTCAAATAGAACAAAGATAGTTTTGAATTCGTGAAAGTAATCATTGGAAAGACTGGTCAACAATAAAGTAAGTAATAATAAAAATATCATGAAACAATTCATAAAATCAAGTTAACACATCAACACGATATATAAAGTTTCTAACGAGGAGAATTAAATGATACCCACTAAAGTAAAATAAGTTACAGTGAAAATCAATGGAACAAAAACTACAGAACGGTAATGCTACCTATGAAATATAATTAAACTCATTTAATACGACAAAAGAGACAAAATTATAGCCAGAATAATATACAACCGTATATTTCAACATCAAGAATAGATACACAAAATATCAAACATAAAACTATAGGAAATACACACATTTAGAAGGCAGAATTAAATAAACATTTAATAATATACAACCGTATACTTCAACATCAAGAATAGATACACAAAATATCAAATACAAAACGATAGGAAATACACATATTTAGAAGGCAGAATTAAATAAACATTTAATAATATACAACCGTATACTTCAACATCAAGAATAGATACACAAAATATCAAATACAAAACGATAGGAAATACACACATTTAGAAGGCAGAATTAAATAAACATTTAATAATATAAAACCGTATACTTCAACATCAAGAATAGATACACAAAATATCAAATACAAAATGTTAAGTAATACATACATTTAGAAGTCAGAATTAAATATACATTTAAAAAGTAGACCCAGAAGAATTTATGCAAAGTAAAATTCAACATCAAAATAAAGGTAATTCAAACTATTTAAAATTTTTCTGGAGCTCTAACAATCATTCCACCTTCGTATGGTGTTATCCAGGGTGACTGATGACTTGAGGCTCTCTATTAATGTTCTCTTGATACATTTTGTTTTCCAACTAGCTTCTTCTATATTTTGATCATTTCTTTTGGACTTGTTAAAACTACTTGGCTTCCATGGCATGACACCAGCTTTTCCAATAACCCTCTTACTGGGACCATTTTTGGTGTTCTCATAAAAAACTTCAGAGTTGCGTGTTTTGACGAACTGGACATAGTTTTAAATTTTTCCAGAGTTACAGGAAATGTTGGTACTTTAGCTTTCTGAAACTACTTGTTGGACCTTCTTTATACCAAATTCAGCAATTTTATTACCTAGAAATACTTTAGTTCCCAGAATGTCTTCTTAGATCGTGGCATGTGATGATCCAGCAGAAGGAGTGCATATATACACCAATCTTGTGGTGTCAGTATTCCGTCTATCTTTTGATGGGGAAATTCATCAGTTTCTTCTCCTTTTTTATGGAGTGGTAGTTGATGCAGTGTTAGTACAGGGGTTGGGCACCAATTCGTTGAGAACAACGGGAAATATTCTTTATTTCAGTGTAGGGTACATATGACCTTTTCAGATATCTCGATGGTCAGGAAGTTTTCCTTTTTAATTATCAGCTCTTCCGCTGTTGTCTACGTTGGTAACATTGTGGTGACAGAGTTCAATAAAGTCATAATTCTCACTACCAAGTGTAGTGATCTACTATCACAAGCCTTCTGGTAGTCAGGTGGATTCAAAAACAAGATTTTTGCATAGTTAGAATGACCAAAATAGTAGGTTTTATATATCATACAAATGTAGTCGGTCAGTACTGTACATTTAGCCTCTGACAAACAAAAGTCCGATTCGCAACACAGGATTGAAAGGTTGTAAAACCGTGGGCTAAAACTGAACTCTTCATGGACATATTCGTGAACAGAATAGTGTAATAAAGTGAAACAAATTTAATCAAACTTTCCACGTATCAATAACTATACTTACAAAGAATTAAAAGGATTTTACCCTAATATGCAAACAAAACTGCTCAGACAAGACTGCCCAACTATTAACACAGTTAATAAAGTATCTTGCTGGGCTACTGTCTAGCAATAAAACCTCCAGTAAGCTATCTCATCTAGTACATACCTTAAGCAACATCCCACAGGTTAGTCATTGTGATAAACCATTGGTCCTTTAAAATGTCAAATACCATAGTAAGCTTGTTAGTGCAACCTGTTGTTGGCTTTAAAAGTTTTGTCCATTTATTCTTCTGACCTTGTGAGGGTTTAACATTGTTCAAAACCAACTTTCAACACACCTGTATCAACTACAATTCCATATCTGGGAAAATCAGTAGCATCATGCATGGTTTACTTACATGTCTTAAGCTACAAAACACAATAACATATACTAGCAAACGTATATCATTTTGTTTAATATGAAGAAAAAAACGTTCAGGGAAATGTACAAGCTTATAAATATATAAATTCTAAAACTGAGCATTGTAACTTCTTCATAACTCTCTAAGTATATTTGTGTATGCTATACAACACACTTGAACGAATACATATTTGACATAAGATGCACATGTATTGTCATACGCATGTATACACCAGTATGATATATACAATTAATGTATACAACTGTACAGCTGTAAAGTACATTTCCTGTCACTTTCTACTACGAATGTCTGTAACCACGCCACCAAATAAATGAGACAAATAAATATAGGTGAACTTCAGAGTAAGTAGAATTTTTCCACTGACTGAAATATTTTTTGTGCTGTTTCTGAGCCCAGTCTTTTCACTATATACTTGGAAGATAATGGCTGGAGACGGCTTAAATGGGTAATGAAGAAAAACTTTAATATAAGTTTAACATGACAGCA
>NW_013666492.1:185956-209824 GCF_000517525.1 Limulus polyphemus
TGCTGTCATGTTAAACTTATATTAAAGTTTTTCTTCATTACCCATTTAAGCCGTCTCCAGCCATTATTAGTCTCAAAGTGGGTTCCTCGTCATCGAATTTGAATACTTGGAAGATGTTTTAAAGGCCTGCATACTCTTAGATATATTCATGTGTATAGATACAATATAAAATTACATTAATGTATAAACACGTATTTTTGAGTGGCTTCTTATATAAACAACCAGCACTTATCACCATAGAATTTAATATGGTCACTCAGAAAGCAAGTATTCCAAGTTCTTTCACTTTTTAGATGTGTTAGTTATACTATCTAGCATCACCAGTACACTTACCCGTAATTTGTTCTAGCCACTCCATCTAACATCATTAACCATACTAGTACTACAGTCGAAAGGCTGTCTTGGAATATTCATCAATTTATACTGAGAAATTTCCACCAGTAGATTTTAGGTGCTTTGGTAATTTTTTGTTTATTTTTATATGCAGTGCAAATGAAGTACTACAAGTTATACATCTAGATTTAATCCATTCTCCTTCACACACCATACTAAAGACACTCCAGGTAGTAGCTCGATAACCATCTATACATAATTACAAACCATCAACTGAATAATCAAGTTTGGTTTCTAGACAGAAAACAGCGAGTTTCATGTGTGACTTCCATTATTGCAGTAGCCAGTAGGTATGCATGACAGTTAGTTTCCAACTTAGATGAAACACCGCTTGTGCATTAGAAGGATCAATGTCTTCTTCCTCAATATGCACTAGACTGGATTACCATGTCTGTCTTCTGTCGGAATTTAGCTAGATGACCTTTTCACATCCACATTCCTGCGATGCAAATGTTCATGCTAAAAACATGGAGAACAGTCTTCATTCTGCATGACACCGCACAAGATAACACCCCTTACTCTTACCTCGGCTTTACTTCCATTAACCAAAAATAAAGTCAACACTAGCTGTCTACTGTGGTACCTTAGATCAGGGTACACCATTTAACAAAGTTTAGAATTTTATGAGATAGTCATCATGGTTTCACTAAGGGAAAATCTTGCCTTACAGATATTTTAACATTCTTTGAAAACTTTACTGCTTTGTTAGTGGAGATAAGGGTGTAGATTTAGTATATCTGGATTTTCAGAAAGCAGTTTGTAAAACTTATCTCTATAAGTATGGGTATAAGTTGGCTAATTGGATAGAAAAGTGCCTGGATAGAAGAAAGCAGGGACTTGTTATAAATGGAGTTCTGTCAAAATGAATTAATGTCACAAGCGAGGATCTCAGGTCTCAATCTTAGGACCTTTGGTCTTTTTGAATTACATCAATGACATAGATGAAGGACTGGTCAATAAATTACTTAAATTTGTTGATTATATTAAGACATTGGATGTTGCTGGTGGTGAGGAGGATGCTGCTGCTTTACAAAAGGACTCAGACCATTTAATGCGTTGGGCAAATAAATGACAGATGGGTTTTAATTATAATAACTGCAATATAATGCATGTAGATTATCATAATTTGAATTATAAATATAATTTGGATGAATTAGTTGTTGTTTTTTAGAGCAAAGCTACGTTGGGCTATTTGCTGTGTTCATTGTGGGGAATGGAACTCAGGCTTTTAGTATTGTAACTCTGTAAGCTTACTACTATCGCACCTCTGCCTTAAGTTCCTTACCTTAAAAAAGGCGTTGAATTGTTGGAAAGGGTTCGGAGGAGGGTTACTAAAATGGTGCCTGGGGTGAAGGGGTTGTAATATGAGGATATTTTAAGATCTCTGAAATTGGTTTCTCTTGCAAAAAAGAAGAGTTAGAGATCTGATTGAGGTGTTTAAGATTGTAAAGGGAAATGATAGTGCTGATGCATCATTTTTTCATACTTAACGATGAGAATAGTGCGCAGGACTAGGGAACACAGATATAAATTTCAGAAAGGTAGGAGTCATCTTCAGTTAATACAGTTATATTTTTCTAACAGGGTGATTTAACTTTGGAATGAGTTGCCCTCGGGTGTGCTGGAGGCAGTAAATTTAAGGGAAGACTTGATAAATATATGAATGATAAGGGCTTGCTTTGAGATTTTTTTAGTTTATTTCAGTGAATGGGCCAGCCTGAATGGACTAATAGGTCCCTTGTTGTCCCTAAATATTATATTATGTTATGTTAAGGTAAAAAAACTATGTCAACCCCTGTGTATGTCAAACACTCAATCTCAGTTCATTTATTTTTACTATTACATACTGATACATACCTAGTCCTATAGAATTGCGATGGCCACCACACATTTTGGCACAAGAAAACTGCTCACTCTCCCAAATTTATAGTCACATTATACCTGAATTCCATTGGTTTAATCTAGACAGAGTTGAGACAATGACTGCTTATCTTTGACCCTTCCTTTTTTTGCCTGATAGTTGCCTCAAAAAAAATTTGTTTGTGCTATGACAATATTTATAGAGGGTTCCTCTTCGGTGTCTTCAGTCTACAATTAAAACAGATACTCTATATTCAAAAAAACACTGTCATCGCTCTTGTATCATACATTATGTAAAACCTGTTTCTTCTCTGCTCAATCTACAATTGAAACTAATACTCCATATTAAAAACATCCTTTATAGAGACTTGGTGATGAAAAAGTCGTGGTAACAAGCTCTGAGATATATTACTTACTAACTGACAATCAGTTTGAATATACTGTGTAATTGGTAGTGGTTGTAGCAGTGGAACTTTAGACCAATATTGAGCATTGCGAAATAGGCGAAATACTGATTTATTGGGAACATGTTTGTTTGCTCATGGAATTTCGCGCAAAGCTCCTCCAGAGATATATGTGCTATCCGCCCACAATGTTAAAGAGATAGACTAGAGAGAAGGCGACTAGTCAACACCACTCACCACCAACTCTTGGGATTCACTGTCACATAATAACACTCCCACGCCTGAAGAGGCAAGCATGTTCAATGAAGGTATTCGAATCCACGATTCTCAAATTGGCATGCCAATATAGAATTTAAACGGACAGTCAATTTACTGTCATAGTAGAAAGAGATTTGAAAAGATTTGCTCAGCAGTGTGTGTGTGAATGAAAAGGACCTAATAAAGTAAAGAAACTGACACTTTACACACATAAAACTGGCACATGATACTTTGGCGAATACTGATGACGTTGTAGTCTTAACAGATTATCATCTTTCTTTTTTTTCTCACAGGCCGGCTCTCTGTAGTTGCAGGATTAAAATTGAATAAGACATCAGAAGAGCATTTCTTCAAAATTTCACCTGATGAAAAACCAAAGTGAATGTAAGTATTATCGCTTTGTTTAGAGTAAAATAGTCTTTAAACTCTCTATTAGTACCCAGAATGTCTTTCCACCTGCGCTTCCTGTCCAATCTGACAAAACAACTAAATTTGCAAAATCTCTATCTTCTCATGTGACTGCCAGAGCAACAACCAACCTAAGTCAACTTTGATCATCAGATCATAACATCCACGTGTGACGATAGACATGCATGCATTAGATTTACAGTGAAAGTCTCTAAAGTCATCAATAATACAGTTCAAGGCTGGACAAACGGGTTCATTTACAAGCTTGACTAAGTATAGCTAGCTGTATTAAAATTTAAAAACAAAGTAACTGAATAAAGGTATACTGCGATTTTATGTTGTAGAAATGCTTTAGTTTATGATATCTTCATATCATTGTAACCTACGTGAATCAATTGGTTAAGATTGCTCTGTACGGTAATTGTACTTACAACAGCTTATGTATCAGTTTTGATGGATGATCTAGGCAATGTTTCCATAATGTGTTTATTGAGAGTACTGATCTGGGTATATAAATGACTGAGTTAATATTGTAAGGTTGCCAAGATAAATCACCAATATAATATCTCTGAGTTCTTTTAATCAATTTTGTGTTACTTAATAAATTCACTAATTGTATAACCTCTTTTATATGATACTGTAACATCTTGCATGCTTGTTGGCTGTATTTATTTTTATGTATTGTATAGTTGTGTTATATCAATGATATGAATTGTATTTGTAAAATGCTTTGTGATTTGACTGATTTTCTTAAGTACTTTTGGAAATGATCGAGTGTTTTTCGAAGATCAGCTTCACAATACACTAAGTGATCTTTGATTTTATATCGCTTGCATTGTTTTATATTTACAATATGTAATGTGCTAGTTTATTTTTAAAGTCATGTATTGATTTATTTTATAATACCTCGTGTATTGATTAATATTATGACCGTTTTGGCTGGTTATTAAAAAGTCTTTGTGCGCTTATAGTTGTTTTATTTTTTGCTTATCACATCTACTGCATGCTTTTAAATTACCTTGTGTTTTAATAAAACTTATAATACCTCACGTGATGGGTACTTTTTAATATCTTGTGTGTTATAAGTTTTTATAATACCCTGTGTGTTAATTGATTTTATCACACCTTACGTGTTGACTAATTTGTAATACGTTGTTTATGATTTGCCTTATAACACTAGGTGTGTGTTGATCACTTTTGTAATACCTAGTAAAATAATTAGTTTTATAAAACATTTAGTGTTAAAAATAACTTTTGCATTCAAGACGTAACACCATGTATGTTGAATGATTGTATAAAGTATTACGTATGAATTGATTTTATTGTATTCTGTGCATTGGTAAATTGTATAACACCTTACACGTTGTTCTTTTTATTAGACCTTTGGCTTTAATACTTTTATAATAGTTTGTGTGATGATCAATTTTATATTATTGTGTTATGTTTTTTGTGTTCATTAATTTTAAAGCATTTTGTAAGCTGATTTATTGGATAACACCCTGTTTCTTATATATTTGGTAGTACTTTGAAAATTGATTTATGTATGGCACTTGTTTGCATATTCGTTTAAAATTCCTGACTTGTTTGTTTTCTTGTATTACATCATATATTTCTGCGTGCGTATGTGTGTAGTTTTTGTAGTGCTTCATACACTGAATGATTTTACAGCGCTGTTTGTGTGATACTTTTTTTTTCTGATATCGTTTGCTGAAAAATGAATTTATGTATTTGATAAATTTTAAGTGTATTGATTGTGTATTACCTTATCTCTGAAGGTTAATTGGCCATTCCATAGCTCCTTACTTTGATATTGATTGATATTAACTTCATTGTAGTTTTTTTGTAATGTATAAAGGTTTCGTGTGTTATGTTATTAACCAAATGAAATACTTCTTATAAGATAACAAGTTTCATAACACTTTGTTTATAGATGAATTTCATACTATTTGTTTTTCTGTAGCATTTTATAAACTGTTGAAAATCAATCAACACAAGGTGTATGTTGTTTTTTTAATACTCTATATGAGGGAGTCTCTAGAATCTTATACTTTATGCTCTATACGTAGCTGAGAACAGACACCACTAGCTTGTTTTACTACCTTTTTGTTTTTATTTCAGTCTTTTTACACTAGTTTGCAACTTCTCCCGACACATGGGTGTGTGCAGGACTGTCATCGGTGTTACTGAACTGTCTTGAATACCAATCCTAGCACGACTTCGCAGGGAACCGCAGCATGAAGATATGACGTCACATAGGCTCAGCAAGTTCACGGAGCCCAGCTGTTTGACAACGTCTTTCTTCATACTGGGTAGGATTTCCACCTTTGATATATGCCTTCACTACTGTCTTCCAATAGATTCCTAACGCCGGTTCACGCAAAATCTATGTAATATTTCTAAAGGAGAAAGCCAGACATTTTAACGGCAACGAGAGATTAGAGGTGTTTGGATTGATAACACGTGGAACATAAGTTGTTAAAAGAATAGTTGCCACACCTTCTTTATTGGTCGATTATAATTGGTATTAGTTGGAAATATTTATTAATAGGGGCTAAGAGCTAATTTTTTGATACAAAACAAATTAATGATCATAAGAATTATATACAAAATGAAAAAGAATATTGAAGGCGTTTACTCAAACTCTTCCACGTTCTTAGTTTCTCATTATATTGTAGTTTACGTAGACGCGTACAGAAATATGTGCGTTGAAACTCATATATACTTTCCTACCTGATAATGACAAAACCTTGTCGAAACGTTGTACACTTGCTGTTATGTTAAAGTTATATTAAAGTTTTTCTTCATTACCCATTCAAGCCGTCTCCAGCCATTATTTTCCTACCAAGGGTTCTGTGATGGGCAGAAAAACTTGTTCAGTAATGAGCAAGCAAAATGTAACACACCGCAGCATTCTGAGACATAAGAATAATTATTTCACCGGTGTGTTGACGCTCAAAACAGGAAATTCGGATAATGTAGTGTTTTTGAATCTGACCTGTGGTGATTTAAAAAAGACGGAGAGGTAGTAAATTCTCTGTTAAAAAGACTTCCTATATTAACAACCCTTAGACTTTCCTCTAAAGAAAACAGCAAAAATAAATTTATATGATCCGAAATACACATTGGTTGGAAACTAAAAGGTAAATAAGAATAACTGCATTTGAACTTAAAAAGAAATTATACGGAGTGTTTCACACATTTCGGTTTTGTCATTTGAAAAGCTAACCTAAAACTGTGGCCCGGCATGGCCAGGTGGTTAGAGAACTTTACTCGCAATCTGAAGGTCGCAGGTTCGATTCCCCGTCCCACCAAACATACTCACCCTATTCGTTGGTAAAAAAGTAGCCCAAGAGTTGGCGGTGGATGGTGATGACTAGCTACCTTCCCTCTAGTCTTTAACTGCTTTAATTAGGGACGGCTAGCGCGAAATTCAAAAACAAACAAACTTAAACTATAAGATTAAACAAAAACTTGCTTGTTTCAGGTAAATATCCAATTACATGCAACGAAATAGAGTTTTTATCGCCCCACAGCATCTTATAAGCTTACCCATTTCCACAACAACATGTAAATCAGAACCTATCTAAGTAGCCTCAATCAGAATCTCTGAGAAGCAATACATACCAGTCTTGTTTTTGAAAGATAAGCAGTAGATTTACTAGGTCAGACTAAGTAGCAAAAATACTGAGTTTTCGAGATATAAAAACACACATTTTAAGCTTTAGTCAGGTATAGCAATGATACCAGTCTATCATACCAATAAAATACTTAATTACATGAGTGGTCACCGCAGAGGAAGAATTGGACCATTTCTTTAAGCAGTTCCAGTCAGTTATTGCCCAGAATATTTGGTCTTAGGAGCATGTAAAAAAAAAAAAAATGTTTGTCAGTCAGACTGGGTGGTCCAGTAAGTAATGTTGTAGAGTTTGAATGAAAACCAACGATGCTGCCAAACTTGCCAAACAGGGGATGAGAGAATACCCTTATCCTGTTTTCACACAGAACCCACCTGGGAGTATTCAGCAGTCATTCTGTGCCCAAAATGTGTGGAGGCTAGTCGCACATTCAGAACTAAGCATGACTTAGCGTACGGCAAGAATATTTTTACAAGCATGAGGTACAGCTTCTGGAATATCTAGGACTTACCAGAATTTTCTTGTCCTTGCAGTATAACAGAGACTGTCATATAAACCGTCACTTTAGCCAGTAAACTCTGACTTCATTCTAATCAATGAAGAATGGCCCATAATGATTAAGAAGAGGCTACCTGTATCTTTCTAGCAGTATTATTTCTCATAGAATGAAGATTGTCATATCTGATTTTGACTTAAGCATCCGCACTTTAAGGATATACGTATTATAGAAATTATCTGCTACCATGGCCTACAGGACAGGTGAACAGCAGCTCTGTGGAAAGGCCATTTAGTGCCAGCCATGTCCTGCATAGGATCAATAGACTGTACGAATACACAGAAAAGACATTATGTTTTTCTAATGTACAAATAATATCCACATCTCTGTGAATTGAGTCTTGTGAATACCACCTGCTGATGCGGTAATGGAAACTGCACATAAAACACTTTTTTCTTCTTCCAGACACTAAGCTATACATGAAACGAGTTGTAGGTCTAGAATTACCTTTGGTACATTGTGTCTGTGTGTGAACACATGGCTTCTCGAGCACCTGCGGTTGCTGGTAGACGATTGTGCTGATAACCTAGATATATCCCAGTACTAAATATTAAGGAGAATGATAGCAGGTTTTTTGGATCGAATGGTTACTTTGGAAGGTCAAATACAATTCGTCACCACATAAGTCGCTAATAGTGATTGTTAAGATGCAGAAAAGAGCTCCAAGATCAATTGAATGTTATACCTACATGAATTTGGTAAGATGGGTCAATGTGTTTCTGATTTATCTAATAGGCGAATATCTGAAAGCGTTAGAGAATTCCCGCTTGTTTAATTTAGACCTGGATGATAAGAGAAAACTTTATACTGGGATGGATTTTATGAATTTTACATCATTACATTCACTGGTTGATGGAACTCACATTATGTGACTTGAAAAAAAGGAAGTGTTTAATATATGTAGATGACTACAGGTGTTTAGCCAAATGTTTCAGACTGCACTGAAAACGTTAGAATAGTGCACTAACATATAAGGAAAGTGATCCCGAAACTGATGCCAGAAAAGTAACTTTCTTGATCATGTTTTAGCGAGAAATAGAATGTCCGGAACAGGATTAGGTACACTATAAAATTTAAATATTTCATATGATTAACAAGGTCCAATTAAAGTAAATACAGGAAATGATAGTACCGTAACAGGAAATAATATAGAACTGTTAAGAACAAACAAACAGGAGAACTTAAATATTTCTTTAATGTTATTCCATTTAATAAAGCTTCTTTGATATATATTTTTATTTACATTGGTTTGTATAATTCTAAAATTCAGGGTTTGATTCTCTGCAGTGGACACAATCAAATAGCTCATTATATATATTTGTGTTTACAAAAAGTAACATTGGTTTATAGATATGGCATCATATTATTTATCTAATGTTTAGTATTTTAAATAAGTTCAAATGCATAACTTTCTCTCCAAAGCAAAAAGCCAGTACTATCATTAAAGTATACAGTTCCAGCTTGTTTTCTTTCACAGGTAATTATAACACTTCGCTTTAAACCTGAACTAAAAATAAACAAAACTAAATCACACTTCTTGTAACATACCAAAATCTCCATATATATAGATTATGTGAAAATTTAGGAGATGAGACTGACAAACAACAGGGTATGTAGAACAAGCACTATTCTAATATTGTAAGAACTCGCAGGATGATTATTATACCACCTACATTTTGTATTTATAACAACACCGTAGAATGGCACGAAAACTGGTAACATTAGAAGTTTCAAATGAGTGTGAAAGACTTGTTCAATATGTCCTCCTTGCTGTGATATTACGTGACGTATAGTTAGTTTGCACACAGTAACGTGAATTGTATCCTGGGAACTTTCGTACATCTGTCGAGTTACTTCATCCTTGAGCTCTTCTGGAATAACCCCAGAGAAAAAAGTCATAAGGGTTCAAATCAGACAACAATGGATGCCAAGATAACTCACACCCACAAACATCAGGGAATCTTGTCGAAAGTACGTTACATCTAAAGTTGTGCAAAGGAAATCCAGTACAGTGTTTGCTGAATCTTTCAAGTGTGCAATGCAACATTGCCAAGTTTGGTAAAAGAATGTAGGATTATACATATTCACGTATGATTCAACATTTATGACTAACATCATCTTCTCTTTTACGTGTAAATCATTTTTCTTCTTTCAATTAGCTGACTTTTTCAGTCAGTTTATCACGTACAAAATCTTTCTAAGCCTATGCTTTCTCACTACCCGGTGGCTCAGCAGTATGTCTAAGTGTTTATAACCTAGAAACAAAGTTTCGATCCTGCGGTAGAGCATTGTGGAGCTTTGCGCTTAACAACAAAGAAAAAAGCATGCTCTTTTTTGTGACCAATGTTTGTTTATATCACAATAATGACTAAATAGTGATCAATTTCATTTTCCTCGAACTACTTCGCTAACTTAATAAAAGCGCCGAGAATATTTAAGGCCGAAAAATTTATTCTAAAACAGAAGTACAAAAAGCATTCTTGTGGATTGGGTAGTTGAAGGTTTTTCCATACGCATGGAAATTTGTATGTAAGTAGCGAAGTGTTTAACATATATAACAAAATGTTACCGTTGTCTACACGAAATTTATGTGCTGACATTTTAAATTTTAGTCTATATTGGTGGTATTCAAGTATGCTGATATTCACCAGAAAAGTATCTAGTATCTTCTAAATGATGGTTCCGGAAATATTTGTTGGAAAATTATGTCGAACTCTGACAGGAAAGAAAATATAAAAAGACACAACTAGACAAAATCCTTATTAACACATACACAGTGTAAACTGCTACTTACTGACTTATTAATGTGACCTTTCACCATACACTGTATTATGATTATGTTTCAGAAAAACCCGGCCTCACTAAACTTAAAGAGTTTCTGTAACGAACTCTCTCACTCAAGTTAAATCATGCAAAAGAGTATATCGTGCATGTGATCATTCTTCTTATTACAAAACCAATGGCGCGTACGTAGACAATATAACACAAACGTAATTGTTATATAAAGAAATAATATCTTAAATAGTAAAATAAAAGCCTAAACATATTTGGTACTTAGAACCATGAGATGGTACATTTAAGTGATCTACAGATCCGCTTCAATAAGATACACCCCAAGATTAATTTCACTCTTGAAACTTCAAACGAAACGTCCACACTTGCCTTCCTGGACACTCTGCTAATATTAGAAGATAAAAAAATGTATACATCTCTACACAGTAAAAATCATAAGACACCAATAATTCTACACTATGAGCCACACAGTCCTTCTTCTGTGAGAAAATGAGTGATTGTGGGTCAACTATGTAGGATACGCAGAACGCGCTTGAACACAGAAACAAATATTTTCAAGGATTGGAAGAAAAAGCAAGAAAGATGCAGTGACGAAACATACTCAACAAATAGCAATACAAACAGAACCATACGGTACAAGCAATCTCCAGCTACATGGATGATACCGTATATAAGCAATAAACTGACCAAGCAATTATGCAAAGCTGTAAAAATGTCCGGTCGCCCAGTTGGAATCAGAAAGAAAGCAGGAATGGCATTAAAACAGCTTTTTACTTGTAATGGCTGGAGACGGCTTGAATGGGTAATGATGAAAAACTTATATTAAAGTTTTTCTTCATTACCCATTCAAACCGCCTCCAGCCATTATTAGTCTCAAAGTGAGTTCCTCGTCTCGAATTTGAGCTTTTTACTTGATCTTCTAATTTCGTACCCAGTACACATTGTAAGAAAAGGAGACACTATTTTGTTAACTCCTCAAATATTAGAGGCCTAACAAAAAATATCCTATATCGTTTTATTTCACATGCATACCAAGTAAAGCCACCTACATTGGAGAAACTGGGAGACTCTTCTCTGTAGGTATCAATGAACGCATTCTGGACATAAACGAAACAGAAGTGGTTAAAACGTGCAGTGGCTGAGCACTATATCTTGAACCTTGGTATACCAAAGACAGATTTTTCACTGACGTTTAAAATTCTGACAAGATATGGCGATTTCTTAAATTGAAAAATGTAAGGAATCACTTCTTATAGAAAAATAAAAACCAACGATCAACTAACATAATTGATGGCCACTTTCTTAAACTTAACTAAATTTTTTATATATAATAACTTATTTACTCTGTCTAATTTTATTAAACTTTTCCGTTTAGGTTTTGCTATGTAAGATTTTCTTTCTTTATACAGTAATTACGTTTGTATTTTATTGTTTGCGTATGTACCACGAGCCTTGTAATAATAGGAATGATCATACGTTGATATACTCTTTTGTATGATTTAATTTTTAGAATACGACGTTCTTAATTTGGGTGATAGAATTCATTACAGATATTTTGTATGCTCCTCATGAAAGCGTAAAGCCGAAACGTTGAGAAAATAAAACAACTTATAAAATTCTCTGGAATTTACTGTCGCTTTACCTATTTTAATTATGTATACTATGCTCTAGTAAGCATTACGTAAATAAAAAAATGAGGACAGTATTTGTTATTTCCTAAATAAACTATCAACCTTTGTTTCTCAACCTATATGAGAGTAATGTGACGATAGAAAATAGTATCTTGCTGCTTCATTCCCAGAAAGAATAAATATTTAAAAAAGTATATAGTTTAAAAAATGTTTATTTTGATCAATGTGGTGCATCTTGAAAGTTTGTAGTAAATAAAGACGAAATGTTTAAAAGAGAGTGGTGTTAGAGGTTTATATTTGAAATAAGGAATGGTGAAGATAACATAAAATAAAATTTTACAGTTTTGAGAAGTGCGTGGTGAATGTCCTGACACACCAAGTGTTCCCACAGCCTTATGACCTTAGATCAACAAATGAATTCCTTGGAAGCTAAACCAAAGCGAACTTCCTGACACCCCATAGCGAAAGGGTCGGGCTATCGCATTTGTTGTCTTTGCCCTTCTAGTACTTAATTTACAAACAGTACAAAACTTCCTTGGATGTACTAATGAAGCCCTGTGTTCTGCTCTTGAATAAACATAGGTTGTCTAACACCTTCTACAAGTTGGGTTTACATTCTTCCCCACTACTCGTTATCTCGGAGTTCACACTGATTTAGAACTAACGAACGACTGTCCGGTTTCGTTGGTCGTAACTTAATTTAAATCCAAAGATCACTTGGGAGACTATAGTCTGTGAAAGGTTTCTTTGTTTAAAAATTTCTAGTCCCCTGAACATAGGTTCATGAACTTTTACTTTTTGTTTTATTTTTATTTCAGCTTATTTTTCTTTATATTTACAATGGTAATGACCAAAATAAATGCTATCGCTTAAGTGTGAAAACCGCCCTTTACATTTTCCAAGATTTGTATAATTTTCTCATTATGGACCTACTAAGTTATGAACTAGTAAAATACATTTTACGAAATGAACTTAGCGACACTACTTGTACGATGACCTAAGTAGGCTAAAAAAATCATTTGCTAGAGAACAGTAGTATTTATATTGTCTACTGATAATTTAGGGTGGAATACAGCAAACACAAAGCTTTTTAAAAGCCATTAAAATAACAATAATTATTTTGCTTTACAATTGTTTTTTTTTTCTACGAAATAATTAAATCTAACCAGATTTAGCAACATTTTATCAGGTTTTAACAAAATTTTATAAAGCATCCACGATTCCAAATTGTAAAAGTGACTAATCTTTGACAAAATTAATTAATGCAAGGTGCATATACGTACGCATAAATATCAAAAATTAGATTTAAATTGTTCTTTAAATATATCTTTCGTCTTAGCCCACTTTTTCGTGTTAGCTCAGTTTTGGGACGTACCAACTCATTTCATTAACTTTGAGCTAAGCAAGATCAATGGGGGGGGGGGGGGGTAGAGTATTAATCGTAATCAAGGCTCAGTTTTCATTCGCGTAATTTTTTTGAATGTATTTTCCTGATCATCGTATGCCATACCGTTTCCTAGGATCCATTGAAAGGTAACATGCTAGCACTAAACAGATGTCAAAAGTCTTCAAGTATAAGAGTATGCTGTTGCAGAACTTGTTGTCAATACTAACAGTTGGAGGGAGCAGAAAGCCAGGCAGTGAGACAGGGTTAAATGAAGATATTCTACGTAAATAATAGAATCCCCAGGATGTTCCTAACAGCCAACGAAGGAGGTGCAGACGGGAGGTGGCTTTCTATTTAAGAGCATCATCTGCGCCTTCCTGGTAAGAATACCAGCATATTTAAATGTATACAGAAGTAAAAGGGGAACATCGTCAATACTGACAGTAAATAGAAATGGACTCTGGCAAATGCGGTATTTATGACAAATTGGACCAAAAAGTACAGCTCTGTTCTCGGAAGCACTGCTTCAAACCAAAAATGTGTTAACTGCGAAACGTTATTGATGAGGATCGTGGTCGGGCAGATGGCCACGAGAACAATATCATCGGCACATTGAAAAATATGAACTGGGAATGTAGGGTGTGGCATTTCAGCAACATATAAGATATAAAAGAGAGTATACAATATTGATCCTTGAGGTACACCAATGGAAACTGCGACTTGTCTACTAGTAAGAAAGGAGTTGAATGTGAGTAAGTGGAAATGATATATTGTAGCTTGGAGATTAATTCTCTGTGCTATACAGAATCAAAACCACGTCCAAAGTCAAAACGAAGCACAGCAAAAGAAATAAAATGATTAGTTAGTACATCGGAAGTTTGATAAACTGATACATGGTAGATAGAGGAGGTCTAAATCCAGCTTTTGAATGAGGTAGTATATTATAATTCTGAAGAACATCATGGATGTGTTCAAGTGAGCTTGCTTAAAACACTAGTGAGGCTGGTGAAACAGTAAGAATCAACAAAGACAAAAGCAATTATTGATTAAAAATAGAAGGATAATGAAGTTTTTCTAGGATTCAGGATAAAATCCCAACCGAAGAAGAAATATGCAAAATGTTGAAAGAAGAATAACAAACCCTACTGGATCATGTTTGAGATGAAAGTAAGTTAATCCATCTGGGCCAGAAGCTGTGTTTCACCTTTCTCTGAAAGCTAGTTGGAGATCCTGCACAGAAATAGAAGCAGAAAGAGCGAGGTCAGGCAGTGAGAATCATACCGAGTTGATATGCCTACAGGATCATCAACGTCTAGTGGGTCCTTAACTGGAACTAGAAATTGAGTTTCCAAGAAGGAGGCATAAACATTAGCTTTGGAAAACGAAAAAGAAAGTGCAGTCCTATCAGCTAGGATAGTGTATGTCTGAGAGCTTTTCTGTCCAGTTAACAACATCAATGTGTTTCACAACTGACTAGAACTGGAATTAAGCTGGAGATGCCAACATCGGTGTTTCACTGCTCGATTAAAGTTACAGACTGCTTATTGAAGACCGTGATGTCGTGTGAGAAGGATAGAGTTCCGAGTGCCATGGTTGTTCTATAATAAAGACAAAGAATGGTGAAGAAGGTCCAATATCCGACTAGGTAAAGCAAGACAATAAGGTGTGTAATAAGTGGTAAGAACTGAAGCAAACTGGCATTGGTAAGAGCTGATTCGAGCGTAGTGGCAATAGACGTTATCTGGTCATGGGAGGAAAAGATTGGTTGGAGCAATAAAGAATAATATTCTGTCCAATTGGTCTTACGAACATTGAAGAAGGTCTTATGTATGTCAGTAGGTGTATAGACATGCTGGTTCTGTTATTGTGCCTGAATATAGATCACTTTTGACTGGGGAAATACATGTTGATGGATAAAAGAAGAGCTATGTTTGAGGATGCAAGAACAAATATCAGGTGAAGAATTCGATGCAGGCTTACAAGGAGAAGGAAAGGTAACAGGTAATCTGAAATACCACATAAAGGAGAATGTAACTGAGTAGGTTCAGTGAATGTGTGCCTGTGGAAGCAGATGTCAGCTATAATAATATAGCTATGAAACGTACTATCAACTGCAGGAAGAATGCACAACGAAGTGAATGGCCAGGACGGACATAAATAGTAACTAAGGTGATTATTCTAGAAGGCAGGTAAAACGTGATAAGAAGATGTTGTTCAGGATAATTGTTCATAGGAAGAGAGTGTAACTGGTATAGAATACGAGTTCTGATGCGCATAGTAACTACACCTCAACTTACATGGAGTGGGTGGTTATAACAATGAAAAGTAAATCCACATAACTTAACAGTTTGGATTGGTTTAAGAAACGTTTCATTCAAGAGTATGTAATGGAGACTTTATTGAACAGCAGTTCCAGAAGTAGTTGATTGGTGAAGAATGAGTGAATTTTAGCAAATAAAAAGTTTTACATGCTGTCGCGAGATAACTTGGTTTGGCAGGATGTCATATACGGCTAAACTGAACGTAAGAGCTAAGACCAAGATAGGTATCTTGCATATTTAATTGAAATACTGCCTTGGCACACATAGTGTATAAAGTTGAGAACAAAAGGAATAAAGGTTCTGAAACGTGAGAGTGATGAAACAGAGGATGTCTTCATTGGTGAGACATTAAGTAATCCAGTTAGAAGGAGACATGACAGTATCAGTAGCATCTACGGAAACAAACGTGGTCGGGTCATTGGGTTGGGGTGAAGGTTTGCTACCACACTTATAAGAATAGGTTAGATTATTTTGTTGACTTCTCTCTGCATAGAGAAGGTATGTCCAGTTGGATACAGCAACGAACCAAATGTGGATCATGGCAGTGTGTACATACAGGTTTGTTGGGACACCTAGCAGTAGAATGATAACTGAGGCAATCCTCACAACGTAAAGGTTGAGGGGTGTTCGCTAGGATTACACGTGATATCGTTATCTAAATATAGAAGCCCTGTCTTAAAGCAATTTGTCAATAATATCGTCACTTTCAACTAGAATCCACTTCATATATATTGAGAAGTGTGCATCTGCAGAGCTCTCTAAAAAAATGTCATCACTGAGTAGTTCAAACGTTATTTCCTTTTTTTCTAGATGGCAAGATCAAGTCCATGAAGGACACATGAAAATAATGGAGATTTATTTAGTGGTGATTGCTGCTTCTTCAAAGTATGGGAATCAAGTCTTCATAAGGTAGTGTTGGGTCATAAGTTAGCAAATCCCATTTTGGTATGAAGGATATCAAATAGAATAGGATAGGCTCTCTTGACTATGACACCTTTGTGGGTTGGAACGGATATCAGTACATTGAGAATAATTGGTGATTTCCAAAAATAGTGTGCAGAAGGTAAAGGGTCAACAGATGAAGTAGATGTAGGAGGCTAAATCACTGGAGTTGAAGTACAAGGATTTGCTGTATATGTCGGTGAAGAAATAACAGATATGCTGACAACAAATGAAAAGTAAGGAATATCAAAATCCAGGTCGGAAATTTTTAATGTGATAACACCAGATGATATTGTTTTCCTCGGGTCAGGGCGGAGTCGAGAGTATAGCTTAGATCACAAATGAATATGGTTTCCCAGAAGGTTCCGGAACTCCCTGTCGCTCCACCATGGAGGCTAATCTGGAATGCATCCAGAAGAAACATGATACTCTTAATAATCCAAATGAAGTAAATAATGAACTGTGCGAAATCTAACAAAACACACAATCAAACACTGTAACTCACCAAAACAAAATACCATAACTGTCAACTTCAGAAAAATCGACAAGGCTCAAAAAATCATATTCTAGAGAAGTTTTTTTCTCTCCTATAATATCCCAATTCTCCTAAGATTACACAATATGATGCAACATGTTGATCCAGCCGGTATGAAAACAAGTTGGCAACTTGAAACTTAACAGTGTATTCTTGCTTACAACTTTACTAGTTTTACACGTGATTATTAGATTTTTAAACCAAAAATGTGTTTAAAAAAGTCTTATTCGTTAGGCAATGTGATGCCTTTGTTTATTTGTTTGGAATTAAGCACAAAGCTACACATTGTGCTATCTGTGCTCTGCCCCACAGGTATCGAAACCCGGTTTTTAGCGTTGTAAGTCCACAGACATACCGCTGTGTCACTGGGGGGCGTGATGCCTTTGATACTGTGGTAAGTAATTCGTCGTATTTTTTTTTATTGTTCCAGTTGTTAACTTGGTTGTTTTAATATCAACCAGTAAAAGAAGTACTATTGGGTGGCAAGTATTCTTATTGGGATTTCTATAGTTATAAATATCCAATATTTTGAATCTAATTAACATAACATGATAGCATATTGCTTAGGGACAACAAGAGACCCTATTGGCCCATCTCGGCTATCCCATCCTTTAAACTAAATTATAATTATTTAATAAACAAATTTGAAAAAAAAAGCTTTTAGCTAGCCCTTATCATTCTTATAGTTATCAAGCTTTCTCTTAAAGTTACTTAACTTTACTGTCTCCACAACATCAGAAAGCACCCCATTCCAGAGGCCAACTACCCTGGTAGAAAAATAAAACTTTCTTAGCTGAAGATGACTCCTACCTTGCCAAAATTTATATTTGTGTCCCCTAGTCCTGCGCACTATTTTATCCTTTAAGCATGAAATGATGCATTAACACTATCAATTCCCTTTACAATTTTATACACCTTAATCAGATCTCCTCTAACTCTTCTTTTTCCAAGAGAAAACAATTTCAGAAATCTTAAACTCTTCTAATATGATACCCCTTTCACCCCAGGTACCATTTTAGTAACCCTACTTTGAACCCTTTCCAGCAATTCAGTGTCCTTCTTAAGGTAAGGAGCCCAAGTCAGCGGTGGGATAGTAGTAAGCTTACAGAGTTACAATACTAAAAGCCTGAGTTCCATTCCCCACAATGAACACAGCAAATAGCCCAACGTAGCTTTGCTCTAAAAAACCAACAACTATTTCATCCAAATTATACTTATAATTCAAATTATGATAACCTACATGCATTATCTTGAGATTATTATAATTAAAACTCACCTATCCAACTCATTAAATGATCTAAATCCTTTTGTAAAGCATCAACATCCTCTTCACAGCCAGCAACACCCAATACTTTAATATCATAAGCACATCTAAGTAACTTATTGGCCATTCCTTCATCTATGTCATTGATGTAAATCGAAAAGAGCAAAGGTCCTAAGACTGAGGTACCCCACTTGTGACATTAATCCAGTTTGGATGAACTCCATTTATAACAACCCTCTGCTTTCTTCCATCCAGCTCCTCTTCTATCCAATTAGCTAACGTATCCTCTGCACCTAAAGAGATAATTATTTTACTAGTCTTTTATGCGGCACCTTGTCAAAGGCTTTCTGAAAATCCAGATACACCAAATCTACATCCTTGCTCTCATCTACATAAACGGTAACTTGTCAAAAGATTTGTAAGACAAGATTTTCTCTTAGTGAAAACATGTTGACAATCCAATAAAATTCTAGATTTGTTAAATGACTTTGCAAAAAATCTTTTATCAGACTTTACAAAACTTTTCCTACAACTGATGCAAGACCAATAGGCCCATAATTATTGGGATAATTTTTATTACAGAATTGAAGAAAATAAGAACAAAGACAAGTATACGTTTCACAAAAACTTCATTTATTTACGATCAGTAAATATATCATTAGGTACAGACTAAAATAGTTTGTAAATAAGTATATATATATATATAGTTTAGACAAAGAACCGGAAGTAACCTTGAAGACAAGTGGGGTGAGAAGTGGAGAGGAGCTTAAGTTGGTTTGAATGTTTCTGGATTTGTTTTTAAGACTTTTATTGATTTCTAAAATTTAAAGTCTATCTAGTTTTTTACCTTTTTCAGAAATATGTAAAAGTTTGCTGTTTTTTCCGAATGAAATTGATGTTTAATGTCAATAAAATTCAATGCAAAGGCTGAATCCATTTTTCTTAATTTCCAGCTTCTAGAATGTTCTTTAATTCCCGTTTCTGTGGAACGTCCTGTTTGACCTATGTACACACTATTGCAGTTTTTACACGTTAATTGGTAAACACCACTGCTGCTGTACTTTTCGATTTTGTCTTTGTTGTTGCACAACATTTTACCTAGATTGTTTGTACAGTAAAAGGCCGATCTGTAGATGTCTTTGTTCAGTGTTATATATATATATATATATATATTGTGAGAAGGTTCACCAACATAGCTTATCTTAAAGCTTTTAGTTTCTAAACAACAATGTGCCAATATATTTTGTTTTATAACCATTGCTGACAACAATTAGTTTCATTGTTTTTAATCCATTTCTATGATCTAAGATGACAAGGGTACAGTGATAATAAACTGTGTAATAAACTATAGAACACAGCAAGTTGTGAGATACTGGATATTGAAGAAGCATGTATGATGGAGTCACTATAAGGCGATTTTCTGAAAATTTTGAAGGAATGTATGTTATTATTTATGTAAAAAAAAGGCTGTTAAGCTGTAGCTGCTATAGCTATATCACATTTGCTTTTGTAAACTCATCTGATCGCAAGTTGTAAGAGATAAAACAAGTTTAGGCGGTTGAAAATGTTCGACCCGCTAATAGCGTCATATGGTGATCAAAACAAAATAAAAATACAACAGTATTTATCGCTTAATAGTTTTAAAAGCGTTTTAAAATTTGTATGGATAGCTACATCCTATTTTAACTTCAACATATTCGATCCTTTCAAACTTTTAGGTTTCTGGTGCTTTTTAAAGTAACGTCGTGGTTACTGTGTAAACACAATCGTAGTGGAATTCAGTAGTTACTATTAATGGACCATTAAAGTTACTATTGTCTCGGCTAGAATCATTATTTAGCCACATCCATTCCAAATTAATATCATTTTAATTTCTCTATATTGCCCTCTCCAGTAAAGAGATTAGGTGTGCTTCAACTATCATTTAGACATTAGCAATTGTTCCCCGGTGAGTAAACAGTGAGTCTCCGGACTTACAACGCTAAAATCCGGAGTTCAATACCCCGCAGTGAATAGAGCGCGAATAGCCCAATGTATAGGTTTACGCTAAAAAAATTAACATCTTTACAGCAGTAAAATGATCAGGTGTGCTTCAATTATTATTTACACATCTATAAAGTGATTAGGTGTGCTTAAATTGCTATTTATACTTAGAGCTGAATAAATATTTATGAAAAGCCAAAGTGTTCAACATTTTTCAAATTACACTTCAACTTTTCTATGCATATTCTGAATGAAATTAAAGAATAATACTAGTTTATGGAATAAACAGTCCCATCAAAACGAAAACTTAGATTAACAAAATTGTGAAACTGTGACTAGATGTTAAAATTCTCCAATTAATAGATAAATGAATGAAAAATAAAGGTCGCTTATTTAATATATATTTTGAATGTTTAATGGTAACATTAAGGGTTAGTAAATGCGGTAAGACTAATACTTGTTTTGTGTTTATAGTGGTTGAAATAACAAATATAGTATTTTATACTTTAGTGATAACAGCTTTTACAAGATGCGTTATTCTTTATACTTGAATCAAAATTCTAGGCCTAATCCAAGTGTTCTGAAAAGAGAATATTTGGTCTCAGAATTGTTTTTTAGAAAAGTGTAACTTCAGCTTTAATCAAATGAAAAGTTTGATGTTTATTACTAAGCACAAAGCTACACAAAGGGCTATCTGTGCTCTGCCCACCACGGTTACCGAAACTCGGTTTCTAGCGGTATTAAGTCCTCAGACACACCGCTGTGCCACTAGGGGCCAAATGAAAAGTAATAGTGTTACCACCTGAAATATATGTATGTATATATAAATCTATGGTTTCTGAAGAAAATAGTGATAATTGGTTTATAAAGAAAATCACCATGCTACTGTACAAAGTTCCCTAAGTGGACAAACTTGCTATTTTCATAATCCGCAGGCGAAAAAACAGAATTACAGAAAAACACTTTTCCATTTCGTTTCTCAGTGTTTTACCCAAAAGTTCAGTACTACGAAAGAACTTAACTTTCTTTGATTGATTTTTGTTAAGCACTAAGATACAAAATGGTTATTTACATGTATCCGATTGTTTTAACGTTATAAACCATCACACTTGCTCACCGGGGAGAGCAGAATTTAAAGTAAAATTATTGTGTTTATTTGTTGCTCAGTGCAAAGCAGGAAAATGCAGACAAAATCTGTCCTATTGCTTCTGGCAGATATTGAGCCCCAGATTTTAACGTTATAAACGCACAGGCTTAGCACTGAATAACTACGGAGAAGGGAGGATTACTTTAAAAAAACGTACAGTTTTTTTTAAGCAATTTAAAATAGGATATTACTTCGACTGAGCATTCGTTAAAACTGGATGAATGATAGTGTTATAAGTTATATTTTAATGTTGTAACTTAGGAAGCAGCGGGTCACAACGATTGGCCTAGAAAATTCTAAGGGATTGACGTCAATTTTTAGTAAATTAGAGAGTAGATTATAAGTACAAGGAGCAGCAAAGAACAAAAAAGATAATTGAGAAAATAGTAGAATAATTTCTAACCGGACAGTGTGATTTCTGTGTCAGCGGTGAAGCTGTTCAAGTAAGTTTATTCTTTACATCAGTGAAGTGCAGTTAGCATAATTTGTAAACATGATCTACAAGCTCCACAGTGTTTAAGCTTATAGAACTCTTAAGGAAAAAATAAACTAATTTATTATCATTTATTTCGAGTGAACTTGGAATTTTAAATGCAAAGATTAAACCATCCATAACTCTTTATACTTTGGTTAAGGAATTCCAGCCTGGAATGCATCTGCTACACAAAAGGAAATAGGATAATTTACTTGGTCTACAACTATTAACACCGTTAAACACTGATATAAGAAGTGGAATTATTTTTAGTGAAAATAAAATAGACCTTTGACTAAACTTCAATTTTCATTGAAGACTATTCCAAGTGCACAAATTGAGACATGAAACGTGCTGAACATGATATAACAATGGAATGAAGAGCAAACAGGAAGAGACAGAGTATCTAAAGAAGAAGAAAGAGAAAAAAAACGAAATTAAAATCAGCAGAAAGATGTATAAAATTAAAAGAAATGTGAGACAGAATATAAAAAAACCAAGAAGAAACTTACAGAAAATTAAAAAAGACCAAGAGGTAAGAAACAAACATCTAAGAGAGGAGTTACAAAAAAGTGGCGTACTTTTTAAGGAAGAATTAAAATAAAAATAAATCTGATTGAAGACAAAATCAATGAACTATTGGAGATATACAGGGAGATTACAACAATAAGTTTATAAAGGTACAGAAAGACATCAACGAGGTAAGAAAGAACGTCATTGCGGTAGAAAAGAATATCATTGACAGAATAAAATACTTATAAAAACGAACTATTAAATGCAAAGCTTAAACCAGCCATACCTTATGAATGTCATCTGCTATAAAATAGAAAATAATAGCAGCTACTTGATCTATACCTATTACCACTACTACCTTACCACCTGTTACTGAATGACCATCTTGGACTACTCCAGCCACGAAATTACCAAATCTAGCTCCAGAATTTAGATGACCAGCTCAAAATTCGCCAATAGAAAAACCAACAAACTATGATGGGAAATTACCATAGGAGTCATACCAGGCCTAGTTCAAAATCATTTCAAGAGTGAATGGATGAAATAGTGAGCAACAAGCCATCCATTGTGTTGCTTATTTAAAAGGACTAGCTTTGACAACATTAAGAAACCTTCCAGCCGAGAGCTGTATCAAGCATTTGTTGCTGCCTTATCCAACAGGTTCAGTTGTCACACTAGAAGGAAGTATACTGATAAAGTTCCAGAACAAGGTATGAAGGAAAGAAGAGACCTTAGCCAAACTTGTAGAAGATTTGGGAAGGCCTCTCTAATTATTTTACCCAGATGTTCCTTGTGAAATGCTGGATTTTTGGTAAATTTCAATTTATAGATGCTATAGCATGCGAGAATATGAGGATAGGCTAAAACAAAGTAAATGTATGTCTTAAAGGAAGCTCTGCAGTAGATGATGGAACTTTAATCCATTAAAGTTGCAGATAAACTACTAACAGCACCATATAGAAATTACAAGAATATTAGATCCTGTTGTATTGAAACATTACTTCCCTATCGATAGCATAGAAAAGCTGAAAGTATTAGCTAAACGACTAGTTAAACAGAACAAGGGAAAAAAACATAGGAAATAGATGTTTCAAGTATAACTTGAAGGGACATATTGCCAGAAACTGCAGGAAAAGTTTGTATGGAGTAAGAGCTCTTCTCAAAGAATACCAAGAAGAGATAATTGTTGTAGATGTGGGAAAACCTGACCATTGTAGTCGAGAACATAAAAATCAATAGCTATTATTAAGCTAAGAAGGCAGAGCACAACCAGGTCAAACAAACAGCTCAGAGTTAATGTGACGTCAAGAAAACGAGAATTAGATGGATTTATGTGGTAGTGTTTATTTGGGAATACTCTATCTAT
>NW_013666492.1:210172-218493 GCF_000517525.1 Limulus polyphemus
TACTTGAGGTAAATCGTCCACGACTTTATGGATGTATTGATGGAAAAAACCTTTCAGTATGCTCATCGACACTGGTTCTATCGCTACAATTGCTCAACCCGATTTGTTAACGAAAGGTGAGAAATTGCCTCTAGTGATAGCAAAAGAAGAGTCATTAAAGTAAATAACAGATAAACTATAAGGATTTAGTAAAAAAAACGTTTTAAATGCAGTTAGGAGGTTTTAGGTATTACACAAAGGAAATTTGAAATGAAAATTCCTTTGCACACAGACTATTCAAAACAAATACTCAATATATTCATGGACAAATCTTTATTTTATTTTATTAAAAATACATCACTAAGAAATATGACTTTTGGTATGTGAAAGACTTGTAATATTAACTGAAATACTGCCAAATTTATTGAAGATATACCCAATATATTGAGAGTTATAAGTATTTATTTATAAAGACTTTCAACGAGTACAAAAGGTTACGTGACTTGGTCAAATTGACCGACCACGTGTCGGGAGAGTGTGAACAGCAGATGGACATAAAGTTTCGGCAAAGAGAAGCTGGAACTACCCTTACCATAGGAAGTTTTGCTTTACTTCATGATACGTGGGTAACTGACATTGAGGAAGAGTACATATTGGGAGCTGATTTCATTCAAAGATATGTATGTGAAGTTAGGCTAGCTTTAGATAGTATCATAGTCTATGATCAGGAAATCCCTGTGCACAATATGGCAATTATGATAATGGAAGTTGAACATCCATGGTAAACAAGAGCAATGGTCATTGTACCACCAAGACGTTAAATTCTCATACCAGGAGTTATTAACAATAATTCTTCATCTAGTGATTGGATCATAGTGGAATCAAATACTCGGTACGTCCTGAGGAATTGATGGTTAAAAGAGCTCTCATGGATGTGAAAAATAAAAATGTCATACATTAGTTTACCCTGAGAAGACATAAATCATTTTATGGTAAAACGAAAGGTTTTTATGTTATAGATGGTAATAAAATGCTGGTTTAGACAGTATAGCAGAAGAGTTCTCGTCGAAAACTCCAAATTTAATCAGGTGTGTGGTACATAGGCAATTTAAACCTAAGGTCATCCACTTTGATCATTGGGTAACTCCAAGAAGATTTTGTCACCGGAACATCAATCTATAAAGAAGCACGTATTTCCTGTCGAGTCTACTTCCAGGGAATCATCAAGGATGGTGCCGCCAGCAGATTCATTCGAAAACCTACTCAAAAAGAACTCACCCAGTGACAATAAGAAACAAAACCTTCTCTCATACTACAGGCCTCAGAAAGATTTGATGAATGGACAGTTTAATGTAGTGTATTTTGTATTATTATTGTTCAAGAGACTTCACAATCCAGGATGAAGTAGTTTTATAAGCTATATTTTTATACTTGGTTCACATAATGATGACGTTAAAATCCAACAACCTTAGAAAATTCTTCGGGTTTTAACGTCAGGTTTTCTAGTAAATTCGAGGGTTGATTATGAATACAAGGTACAGCGAAGCAGCAGAAAAAAAAAGATAGCTGAGAATATAATAGAGCTGTTTCTAGCCGGTAGAGTGAATCAGTCAATGAGTTTTTCGTTTCAGCTGTAATTGGGTAATTATATTCTTTAGGTTATTGTAGTGCAGTTAGCGTCATTTGTAAACATGGCCTACAAGTTCCACGGTTTTCATGTTTGTAAAAACATTGAGGAAGAACTAAACTAATATGTTATCGTGGACTGGACTTTGAATAGTTTTCACCAGATAATTTAATAAACCCATCAACGAAAGAACAATCTTACAACAATATTAATGCTTAAATCATAAAAGGCAATTTTTTGTGAAGTGTCTGAAAAAATTGCATTAAATTCAATATACAGTTAATCGTATTTTTATTTGCGATTTTAGCCATCATAAATTCTAGCTTGTTACAATAAATATAAAGTAAACAAACAGAAATAGATTTACTTTGAACAGTCATTTCGAGGCTGTAAAAAAAATAATTGAATCAATTAACATATGTACATTTTCCATAGGCTCTCTCTCACTAGTTATCCGTGACCTGATTATAATTAAGAATACAAAATAAAATTCAACCTTCACATATCATAAAAAGCGTTTCATTTAATGCCCTTTCATTAGTTTGAAGGTTTTACGTATATGTAGTTACAGAGCACTGAATTTTAATGTCCATATTAACCGCAATCTGTATCTTTATCCATTCATGCGAGATAAACGTTATAATAATTCTTTTCTGACGCCGGTATATTTCCGTTTGCTATTCCCGATCAAGATCACACCCTCTAAGGGGATGGCTAAACCTTATGATTACTTATTGATATTTTTACCGATTTGCACAAACAAAGACAGACAAACATATATGTCTTTCTTCACTTAAATATTAAGAAAACTCTATAGATTTATTTCGGGAAGCTCTTTTCCACTTAGATGGAAGCAAATATCATTGTATTTACCTTAGATGATTAATAGAAATAATCACGGTTTTAGATTTAAAATACGTCGTTTATCACAGTTGTTCTATAACTCTTCTTTCACTTCAAACTTGTTAATGCATTTTTGTTGTTGTTGTTGTTGTTCATTCTTCAGCAGTACTGAGTATTAGTTATCCTAATTAGCATGGAAATAATCTCGATACTGCTTTTCCGCTCACTTATACTATGTTCCTAATTTGAAGTTTTGCTTATCAGAATTTTAGGGTAACCCGTTTGCACGTTCTAACAATGTACTGGCCCGGCATGGCCAGGTGATTAGGACGCTTGACTCGCAAATATGTGGGTCGCGGGTTCGAATCCCCGTCACACCAAACATGCTCGCCCTTTCAGCCTTGAGGGCGTTATAATGTGACGGTCAATCCCACTATTCGTTGGTAAAAGAGTAGTCCAAGAGTTGACGGTGGGTGGTGATGACTAGCTGCCTTCCCTCTAGTCTTACACTGCAAAATTAGGGACGGCTAGCGCAGATAGCCCTCGTGTAGCTTTGCGCGAAATTCATAACAAACAAACAATAATCTACTACAGCCAGTATCTGCGATTTTAAATTATGATGGCCAGATATGAAGAAAGAAAAAGCAAGCAATAATGAAATACGATGACAGCTTTGTTGGCGGTTTTTGTAGTGTGTGTTCTCAAGCCTGCCCGTGTTACCCGTCCTAACAAAGGCAAACTGGTATCAAAGAAATGATTGGTACCCTCGATTACACTATAATATCTACCGAGACTAGGCGGTAAAGCATCAGCCTTGGGCCCCAGTGATAATTAGAGGCATTGACAGGTCAGAATGATGTGTTCATCCCAGCCCGGATCTCGCTGTTACCAGCGCAGGTGGCGAGTAAGGCCAAACTCCACAAGCCATGAGTTACGTGCACGAGATGGAGGGTAGACTCATGATAATGTTTCTCCTCGGTAGGTGTTCCATCCGTGAGTGTAAGCTAGGCCTCGAGTTGTTGCTTGTAAAGCATGCGATAAAATAACCCTGAATAAATTACGACTGGTACTCTGCGTGTACCGTCATGTCTTCATATTTTGTGCTTTAGGAGTGTCAGAACTAACAAACCTCTTGGAGGTCGGCTTACTTCTGGGTAACAATTCTTCCACGATATATATTATAACTTTCTTTCTCCTTGTTATATAATTATGAAGTTGATGGAAATCAGTTGTATCATTTTTTTTTTGTTTTGCTTTCCTGACGTCCTAAAAAAATCTAGAGAAAGGAGCATAAAAAAGTCTATTCGTATTTTTTGGCACAAGCAACACAACTAATCAGACTTTCTCAAGAAAACTGATTTTCTGTTAAAGCTATCATTACACTTATAGTAACATATGCAGTATAATAATAAAGATAAGGAGGTTTTTTACTTTTGAATACGTTTGGTAGACTTTCAGTATTACTGAATCTTAAAACATAACCAACACCCCTAGTTAGATTATTCTAAAGACATTCTGTTAAACTAACTTTTTCTTACATTATTTGACATATGCAATAATTACTATAATCAACCTTATGAGGATCAGTACCAGCTCAAATATCTGTGAACACGAAAACTTCAAAATGTTTGGGAAAATGGAGGCTTGGCACAAGTCATATGATGGTTTATTTATTAAATACAAGATACAAAGGAAAGATTGTTGTTTGCAAGATAGATACTAATGTTAAACTGAGGTCAAGGTCATGAAATCAGGGTCGATAAGACACAAAGTAAGTGTTTAAGGAATTGATATACTAATATATGTTGGACTTTAGTTTATCACAAAACTGATTTCATATTTAAAACATGACTTATTTCATGATATATTTATTAACTGCTAGTTAAAAAATCGATGTACAGCTTCATAACCTTTGTTCGTGTTTTAAATACAAAACTTACGAAGATTACACGAGTCTGTACATGTGCAGATATGCACGTAGATGAATTTCTTAGTCCACCTCATATTGAACGAGGAAGGCTCATGTTCTTTTCTTTCTTTATATTTTCACAAGTGAAAATGTAGTGGCATTGTGTTGATTTTGTGGTTAAGAGGTGGTTTTCTTAGCTCAATAGCAAGAGATTCTAGCATTCTAAGTTGGAATTCTTCACATTCGTTTAGACAATGGATGGTAATACTAACCGTGTTGTAGGTTTTAGCGTTGCAGTGTTCTTTTATTTGAGTGCAGAGCCTTCTAGTGGTTGATCCAATATATCTTTGGTAGCACCTCGGACACGTGAACTCATTTTCCACTAGCAAGGTATGCAACATGTTCTTGTCTTTAAAGTTTAAGAGCCCTTTTAACCTAGACTGTTTTAAAAACTCATTTCAACTCAACTTGTGGATACAGCTGTTTGACAATGTTTTATATTTTCTTCTTAATCACCTGTAAAATAGTGCCTAACTATGGTATGACTAAAGTATCAGTTTTATTCGGAAATATTATTTCGTAGCTTTTGAAGCAATTGGTGCACAGCTTTTGGATAGTTTAAAACACAAGTCAATGGTTATTCCCTCTGGAAGTTACCAGATTTCAGACATAGAGAAAATAATAATCATTTAAGGAAGAACAAAACCCAGGCTTTGAAATGTCTAAATGTTTTAGTCATTAAACCGGTTTTTATGTTAAATAAGGAGGATTATATCAACAAAGCTATTCTGAGTAACATAGATAAGTTTATAGAAATTAAAAGTGATCCACAACAGTCATGGAAGCCTAACTTAACCTTTTTCGAAACAGCTCAATGCTTTGTTCAGACAATTTCTCTGTACTTGGTGTACAGTCATGCCTCGTCACATACCAGAAGTTACAGGGCGTCAAATTGTTCGACTGTCCAGAAATGGTATGAAAGAAAAGGACCAGAACAATAGGGTACCCCCAGTGTACTTTATCCAGAATCTTAAACGTCATTGGACTACAGGAAATGTTATTCCAGGAAAGTATACTGGTAAACGCCAAAAAAAACTACTAACCGAGATGACTTTCTTTTGATCAGGTTAACACATCAAGGTCGAAAGAAGTCTTGCAACACCTTACGACAGGAATGACATAAATACATTCATTCCATGGTGTCCAGAAAAACAGTGAATAGGAGACTGACAACCAAAATTATTTTGCAAGAAGGGCTATCTACAAACCGATATTAACCGGAATTCACCACCGTTACCGTGATACTTGGACAATGCAGCATGACAACTTACCGTTAGGACACTGACGACATGTTATCTTTTAATTTGAGTCCTGTTTCCAGCTTGTTAAAGGTGATGGTAGGATTCGTGTTCTTCGTTTGGTTGGAGAACAGATGAAGGAAGGCTTTCTTTCCCACATGGAACACACATGAGGTGGTGCGCTACATGTTTGGACAGATATTCATCATGCTCTTCATTCTCCAAGGAAACGTCAGTGGCGCCTGCTACAGGCATCACATGGAAACGATATTTCCAGGATGACAATGCCATTGCCCACAGTGAGCGTATTGTACAGGATTATCTCGATCATGAAGACGTTACAAGATTGCCATGGCCAGCAAAATCTCTAAATTGTAATCCCAACCAACAAACTACTAAATGTTTAATATGAACTGATATAAGGTTATAGACGCTATTTATAATAATTTCATGTTATAATTTGTCAATATATATGTTTTGATAAAAATGAATAAAAACCCTATAACCCGAGCGCTTTCGAAAGGTGGACCTTTCTTCTTCAGGGGCAAACTGGGAATATGTTTTGGTAAGGTTTTGTTGTAATAGGTGACGTGCTGAATTACACATCTTTCTACAGGTGTTTGATAAAATTGTTTACTGTTCTAATAAATCGTTCGTTATACAAATTACATATGTAGATGTTTAATATAACATGAATTTCTCTTTGACAGTGCTAAATGTATTTGTATTACGTCTTGATAATAATGATCTTATTTGTTACACAATATGTAAACATTATGGCCAAGACTGTAGCTTAGGCACATATAATCAACCATTAGCTAGCAAGATTTTTGACCCTGTTTTTGAAACATTTTGTACAGAGTGAGTATTATGTCTAAAAGTTATGGATAATTGTTAATTAGTCATTAGCTTAAAACAGACTCAATTTAGGGATTATGTTATTTGTGCTAGTTATGATATCACTGAAATATAGAATATTTCCCGTTGCTCTTAACGACCTGGTGCCCAACACCTGTACTAATGCTGCACCAACTCCCACTCCATAAAAAAGGAGAAGAAACTGATGAATTTTCCCATCAAAAGATAGACGGAATACTGACACCACAAGATTGGTGTATATATGCACTCCTTCTGCTGGATCATCACATGCCACGATCTAAGAAGACATTCTGGGAGCTAAAGTATTTCTAGGCAATAAAATTGCTGAATTTGGAATAAAGAAGGTTCCACAAGTAGTTTCAGAAAGGTAAAGTACCAATATTTCCTATAACTCTGGAAATTTAAAACTACGTCCAACTTAGAACTGTTTTACACTCAAATAAAAGAAACCTATCATTCTATAGGAATTTGAAGAACTTGTAGCATTCCGCCACAATTTAATTATTCGTATTGTTAGCCGACACTGGGCAGCTTGTGCATAATTGAATAAATAAAGTTGTTTAAACATTTGTTTAACAACAAGTAAAAGCTTGGAATGGTCTATTCTTTCATTGGGGTGTGTGTCTGTGAGCCAAACTAGTTTCGGAGAATTCCACTCCTCATCAGTGACCCTGGACATTACCACCAATGAAATATCAGACCAAACCAAGCCTTTATAATATTGAGATATCGAAAATCGAACTGGTGTTTCTAAGTGTTTTTATGTTGAATTCTACTTTGCATATAATTTTCTATGTCTCATCTTTATGTTTATTAAATTCTGCCTTCTAAATGTGTGTATTTCCTATAGTTTTATGTTTGATATTTTGTGTATCTATTCTTGATGTTGAAGTACACGGTTGTATATTATTAAATGTTTATTTAATTCTGCCTTCTAAATGTGTGTATTTCCTATCGTTTTATGTTTGATATTTTGTGTATCTATTCTTGATGTTAAAGTATACGATTGTATATTATTCTGTCTATAATTTTGTCTCTTTTGTCGTATTAAATGTGTTTAATTATATTTCATAGGTAGCGTTACCGTTCTGTAATTTTTGTTCCATTGATTTTCACTGTAACTTATTTTACTTTAGTGGGTATCATTTAATTCTCCTCGTTAGAAAGTTTATATATCGTGTTGATGTGTTAACTTGATTTTATGAATTGTTTCATGATATTTTTATTATTACTTACTTTATTGTTGACCAGTCTTTCCAATGATTACTTTCACGAATTCAAAACTATCTTTGATCTATTTGAATATATATCATTGTATTCATTTTCACCTGGTTATTCACGTGTTTGGTAATTATTATTGGTAGATACGTAAGGCCTCAGAAAAAAAACAGGAAAACAACTGATGTAATAAATAAAAATATAAACTCAAATAACAGATGGCAGACAGTGATGCTAATATATTTTGATGTTTTGAGCCTAGGCCCTTCCTCAGGATATGCCCCATGGTGGCTCAGCGGTAAGTTTTAGGGATTATAACGCCAAAAACCTGGTTTATGTACTAATGATCGGAAGACCAATTATTTGAAGCCGACTATGTAGCTTTGTGCTTATCATTATACAAACAATCATATCTTCAAATTATATTAAAATATTATTAAGAATAAAACAATTTTATATAACAATAATTGGTTATGATAAGCGTACCCCACAGTCAAAATGAATAAAGGCTCATAATGGTTGGAGACGGCTTGAATGGGTAATGAAGAAAGACTTTAATATAAGTTTA